>NW_006410162.1:3066-13375 GCF_000296735.1 Chrysochloris asiatica | reverse complement strand
TTAAGTGCCGTCGAGTCAATTCTGACCTGTAATGACCTTGTATAGGTTTTCCAAGGAGCAGCTGGTGAGCTTGAACCACTGATCTTGCAGTTCAATGACTTTGCCGTCTGACATATTAGTTCACAGTGCCACATCAGCTTGTCCTATATACCGTTGTTGTTGTTAAGTGCTGTCAAGTCAATTCCAACCCATAGCGACCCTGTATAGGGTTTCTGAGGGGCAGCTGGTGAACTTGAACCACAGACCTTGCAGTTCAAACTGCGCCATACCAGGACTCCATGTCCTATATATGGGGTCACTATAATTCGGAACCAACTCAATGGCACTTAAAGTTTAAATTTGTAGCAAAAATTTAAAAACCAATTGATGTCACATAAAAATTTCAGTTTCTGGCTTCTCTTAAAAACTAGAAGAATGGCCTTGCAGGACCTGCTTTCTTAAATGACAAAATGGCTACCTGGCATGGCCCTGGTGCTCATTTATTTAAGTTACTGGCCTGGCCTCTGAAAGCATTGAAGGCCTACAGTATGGAGTAGCACATGCATGACACAGCCAGTCTCTTGTCTCATAGATCTAAAAGTTCTCCAAAGCATGGCACATATTTTGGATAAACCACATGAAAGAGACCACACTTTATCTACTGGTTTTATTTTCTGCTTCTAAAGATCATTTCTTGGATCTATAGCTGCCACCACTCATCTGTCAGTTGATCATACTGGAATGCCTTGTATATTGCTATGATGATCGGTTGGTGGACAGATTTCAGTAGTTTTCAGATGAAGATGGACTAGGGAGTAAAGCCTAGTGATCTGCTTCCAAAGATTAGTTTAGGAAAACCTTATGGATCACAACAGACTGTTGTCCAATACATTGCTGGACAATGAGCTAAGTTGAAGGTACTAAAAACACACAGTGGCCACAATAATGGATGAGCAGACCAACAATTGTGAAGATGATGCATGATTGGTCAAGACTTTGTTCTGTCGTACTTGGAGTTTCCCTGAGATTGGTGCTGACTCAACACCAACTAACAACAGCTGCAAGAGCCTCAGGCCCAGTGATGAGAATTGCAGCCTCTGCTCTGGGAGCATTACTCACTATGGGCCAAGGTGACCTTTGACACTGATAATGATACTCCTTAGCATTCTACCAACAGGACTGATTGCTAACTGAGAATCAGCTGGATGCCTAGGTCCCGAGAATGGACCCTGGCACTACTTTCATCATAGTGGCATCATTCTTCTTTTGAAGGGAGCAGTGCTGCTGGTTTGGTCAAAGAGCTTCCCTCAGTTTTGGAAGGGCTGATGCTATAAGCAAAGAAGATGGACAGAGTGGTAAGAGCAATTTGAGAAGCTTCCCCTCCTCGTGTCTCCTTTGCTTCCCTTATATCCACAGACATTTGCTAATACACGGATCATTAGTTTTGGAAATGTCAGTGCTAGAGATTTCTTGTAATTTTTACTGTTCTAGTGCTGTGAGAATATACACGTTAATGAAAGCAACCAGTCACATATAACAACTAAACTGGCACAAAATGTTTCTCATCTGCAATAGAAAAACAACTGAAAATTAAGGTTGGAATTGATGTGGGAAGCACTTCAATTAATTCACTATCAGCACACACAAACAGCCAAGCACAAGTGTATACAAAAACATGATTTGTTCTCTATATGTTGATATGGTTTGGGACCTTAAGCAAAATAATGTGGCTATTATTTTCTTGATCACCTTTATCTTTTACCTTGAACAAATGAAAAATGTTGTTGGGTTGTTGTTAAGTGCTATTGAGTCGGTATCAACCATTGTTGTTGTTGTTGTTGTTAGGTGCCATTGAGTCGGTCCCGACTCATAACGACCTTATGCACAGAAAAACGAAACACTGCCCAATCCTTGGCCAACCTCACTATTGTTGTCACGCTTGAGCCCACTGATGCTGCCACTTTGCCAATCCATCTCGCTGGGGGTCTTCCTCTTTTTCTCTGACCCTCAACCTTACCAAACATGATATCCTTTTCCAGCGACTGATCGACCCCTCCTGACAATATGTCCGAAGTATGAGAGATGAAGTTTGGCCACCCTGGCCTCCAAGGAGCACTCTGGCTGCACTCTTCCAACACAGATCTGTTGGTTCTTTTGGCAGCCCATGGCACTTTCAGTATTCTCCTCCAACACCATAACTCAAAAGCATCAATTCTTCTACGGTCTTCCTTATTCACTGTCCAGCTTCGCATACATATGAGGTTATTAAAAATACCATGGCTTGGGTCAGGTGCACCTTAGTCCTCAAGCTGACATCTTTGTTCTTCAACACTTTGAAAAGGTCTTGTGCCGTAGATTTGCCTAATGCGATACGTTGTTTGATTTCTTGACTACTGCTTCCTTGAGTGTTGATAATTTATCCAAGAATAATGAAGTCCTTAACAACTTCAATCTTTTTTCCTTGACAACTTCAATTTTTCTCCATTGATAAGAATGTTGTTTATTGGTCCAGTGGTGAGGGTTTTTGTTTTCTTCACATTGGCAATCCATACTGAAGGCTGTGCTCTTTGATCTTCATTAGTAAATATTTTAAGTCTTCTTCACTTTCAGCAAGCAAGGTTGTATTATCTGCATATCTCAGTTTGTTAATGACCCATAGTGATCCTGGATAGGATTTTCAAGAAGCAGCTGGTGAGTTTGAACCATTGACTTTGCAGTTCAAACCGACTTTGCAGTCCAGCACATTAACGCACAGCGTCAAACCAAACTGTAGTATAATGGGAAGAGATTACATTTTGTGAGTTAGACAGGCCTCGGTTCAAATCCTACTTTATTATATACTACATCTGTGAATTTAGCCACATTGCTTAATTTATTTGAACTGGATATCTTGTCTATAATTTTTGGCTAATAATATGAGGGTGAGTCAAAAATTATCCACATTCTGGCTGTAGAATTTACTTTAATCAGCTTTTAGAAAAAACAAATGCATCATCTTTCGACATAATCTCCTTGCTTTTCAATACACTTTGTCCATCTGTCAACAAGCTTTTGTATTTCCTTATTTTAAAATGTTTTAGGCTGAGCTGTGAGCCACGAATGTATCACTGTCTTCACTTCTTCAGCAGAGGTGAATTTTCGTCCTCCAACAGCTGCTTTCAGGGGGCCAAATAGGTGAAAGTCTGATAGAGCAAGATCAGGATTATAGGGATGATGCTTTAACATCTCAAAACAAAGTTCTGCCGTGTGTTAACAGTATGGGCAGAGGTGTGTGGACATGCATTGTCATACAAGATCACAAAGCCCTTGGATAGCACTTAATCTGGAAGTTTAGGCTTCAGCTTTTCAGTGCGCATCTCATTGTAATGAGGAGCACTGTTGACTGTTGATTGTTCAACCTTGTTCCTGATAGTGTTCCAATAGTGGCTCTTGAGAATCCCAGAAAACTGTAAGCATCAATTTTCTAGCTGATGGTTGACTTTTGAACTTTTTCTTGGGTGGCAATTGAAGATGTTCCTATTCCATACTCTGCTGTTTACCCTCAGACTCTTAGTGATGAATCCATTTCTTATCACCAGTAATGATTTTTTTTTTTTAAAGAAACTTTTACCTTCCTTTGAGTATTGGTCCAGATTTTATTTGCAGATGACCAAATGCTTTTGTTTTCTCTCTTCCATGAGTTGTTTCATGTTGCACAAACTTTTTGAAACCCAAGTCTATTGTGGATTATTTCATAGACAGAGCCATGGCTGATTTGCAGATGATTTTCCACATAATCCACTGTTACTTGTTTATTCACCAAATCATTTCATGCGTAGACTCAATGTTGTCATCAGCCGTGGGTGGAAGTTGTAATATAACTGGAGTGCTGATCATTTTGACTCACCCTTGTATATCATTTATGGACTACAGTGAGAATAAAATGAAATCATCTATGTAAACATTGGGTATGTCAGGCAGATCTTCTCTACTCATAACATATCTTTCATTTTCATTCTGGTCATCAATAGGTCTGGTGAAAGTCCTCAAATGTTCATAATTAAACTCCGATATGAATACTTATATTTAAATTTTTAATTTAAAACATCACCATCTCCTCTTGGTTCATGACTTTTACTCAGTCTCTCCTAAACACGTACTCATTGTTGTTGTTGTTAAGTGCTGTTGAATTGGTTCTGACTCATAGCAACCCTGTATAGGGTTTCCAAGGAGTGGCTGGTGAACTTGAACCACCGACCCTGTTTTTCACACCAACCTTGTAGTACAGTGCATTAGCTGGCAGCACACCACCAGGACTCCAAACATGCACTCATATATGGGTTTTATTTTTATAATAGGTCTCATGCTGTTCTCTATAGATAGAAAAATTTTAATTGTCAGCTGATTGCTGCTTATTTTAAACAATATCCTTTGCCATCCTTTACCAAACATTTACTTAATTGTTTAGGAACAACTAAGAGGATATCACCCCTGCTCATCTTATAAAGAAAGAGACAGACAGGTGAACAATATCATCATTGCACTGCACTATAGAAACTGAAGAATAAGTGTCCTCCTGGTGTAGCACCAGAGACTGCAAAGCAGTTTGAACTGCAAGGCTAGCAGTTCAAGCTCACCAGTCCCTCCTCGGAATACCTATACAGGGTGACTATGGGTTGGAACTAACTCGAAGGCACTTAACCAACATATGGATTCCTGGTGTAGTGCTGTGGGCTAATGCGTCAGACTGTAAAGCCAACTGCAAGGTCGGCGATTCAAGCTCACCAGCCACTCCTTGGAAACCCTATACAGGGTCGCTATGAGTTGGAATGACTTGATGGCACTTAACAACAACAACCAGCATATGGAGTCCTGGTGTGGCACTGCAGGTTAATGCTGGACTGCAAAGTTGGTGTGAACTGCAAGGTCAGTGGTTCAAGCTCATCAGCTGCTCCTTAGAAAACCCTATGGTTGCTATGAGTCAGAATGACTTGATAGCACTTAACAACAACAACAACAACCAACATCTTGCCATCAAGTTCCAAGTTTGTAACCTTTATGAAAGCAGACTGCTGCATCTTTCTCCTGTGGAGCAGCTGGTGGGTTTGAACCACTGACCTCTATAATTAACATGAACACTTAACTACTATGCCTAAGTATCCTATCCAAAATAAGATAACCACATTGCAATCAAGTCAGTTCTGACTCATAGTGATCCTCTGTGTGGTTTCTAAGACTGTAAATCGTTATGGGCGCAGACAACCTCATCTTTCTCTCATGGAGCAGCTTGTGGGTTTGAACCGCTGAACTTTTGGTTAGAAGCCCAATGCCTAACCTACAATGCCACCAGGTCTATACTATAACAACCAAAAATATGAAACCACTAACTTTGTCTGGCGATATGTAAGGCTTCACAAAGGAAGCATCAAAGTGATACTACAAAATTACTAGGGAAATGATTTGTAACATCACAAATACTTGTTTACTTGTTATTTTACTTGTACACATGTTGTTATTATTGTTGTTGTTAAGTGCCATCAAGTCAGTTTAGACTCAGTGACCCCATATAGGGTTTCTGAGGAGTGGCTGGTGAGTTTGAACCACCGACTTTGTGGTTCAGGGCTCATCCTACAGCACTACACCAGGGCTTATTGAATTTAACAGAGATCATCTAGAGAACTTAAAAAAGATTCCTTCAGTTTCAAAATATTATTATAGCATATAATTTTCCATAAAGTATTTATAAAACATCATGAAAATGGGTAAATGACTCCCTAAAAATGCTAAGGAAATTATCATCTTTAAATTATAGTCATTTATAAAGTTAAAACTCATATTGTCACTAAACTATGTTATAATTACCAAGAAAGTATTCATTAAAAATTTACTTGACTTAACCATTTGTGCCACCTAGGCACTTTATTCTCAGTTAGAGTTTCCATACCACTCAGTTTATGTATTTATCCAGTGTTAGATATTTTGCCTTAGAGAATTCATATTTTATGTATAAAGCCTTGTATCATTTTTGGAAGCAGGCATGGGATTTTCATATTCTTGCATGTATTTATTTCTCATTCAGTTATTCTCAATACTGCAGTATAATCCCTAAAGTTTTCAAAACAAATGAAGTTTTTCTCAAAAAAAAATATTTTTTTTACTTGAATCTACAAATCTAAAGTTTTTATTATTTTATGAGAGTCACTTGGCAGGAATCAACAGAAGGGGAAAAAAAATAGTTTTGATGTAAGTGTTGGGTGGTTATCTGGGTACCCACAAGAGCTACATAACTGTTTCCAAAGTCAGTCTGTCACTGAAGTTCATTCACATTTGTGCCTTGGTGAATATACGCAGAAGCATACGGAATGAACCTTCAGATTGCATAAAGAAGTACTGAAATGTTAAAATCAACTGTATTCCCACAAATGCTTGGATCTCCTAGGCTGATTAAAATGCATGGAGGCCCACCATTGGTCACTGGGCTATTAACATCAAGCTCAAACTCTCCAGTCACTCTGCAGAAGATGAGAACTTCTCTTCTAGGAGTTAGCAGCTAACAACAGTAATGTAGCACCCTAGGACACCTTATAATTAACACCCTGAAAATGTGCAAGATTCAATAAAGTAATATAAAAACGTATCTTGAAGGGGTTCAAATCTCTACCCTTCCCCATTTTTAAAAAACACATTTGATAGCCTAGCAAATCATAACATTTGAAGTATCACCAAAAAAAAAAAAGAAAGAAAGAAAGAAAAGAAACTGTAATAGGCTTCAGGGAACCTGGACTTTAGTTAGCCCTGTCACTGCCAATTTGTATCAGCCTGATTAAATCAGTTCATCTCTGTTGTTTTACGGTCCTTCATGTGAAAATTAAGAGCACTGGATCAAATAAAAAACTACTTAAGCCCTAAAATTCTTTGTTGTTGTTCTTAAATGCCATCAGATTAGTTCTGACTCACATTGCTGTTGTTAAGCGTCATTGAGTCCACACAGACTCATAGCGATCCTACGCTCAACAGAAAGAAGCAAACACTGCCTGGTCATAAGCTAACCTCACAAACATTACTAAGTAAGCCTCAGTCCATTGTTGCCACCAGTGTACTAATCCATTTCAATAGGGTCTTCCTCTTTTTTTCTGACCCTCTACTTTACTAAATAGGATATCTTTCTCTGGGATTGGTCCCTCCTAATATTATGTCTGAAGTATGTGAGATGAATCTGGCTATCCTGGCTTCCAACGAACATTCTGACTGTACTTCTTCCAACACAGATTTGTTTGTTGTTGTGACAGTCCATGGTTCTTTCAATATTTTCCTCTAACACCATAGTTCAAATGCATCAATTCTTCTATATCTTCCTTACTTACTGTCCAACTTTCAAATGCATATGAGGTTATTGGAAATACCATGGCTTGGGTCAGCCACAACTTAGTCCTCAAACTGACATTTTTGCTCTAGAACACTTTAAAGAGGTCTTGTGCAGGAGATTTGTCTGATACATCATTTGATTTCTTGACTGCTGCCTTCCATGAGTGTTGGTGGTTGATGTGAGCAAAGTGAAGTCTTTGACAACTTCAATCTTTTCTCCATTGATATGGATGTTGTTTATTGTTCCAGTGGTGAGAATTTCTGTTTTCTTTACACTGAGGTGCAACCCATACTGAAGACTGGTCTTTAGTCTGCATCAGTAAATATTTTAAATCCTCTGCACTTACAGCAAGCAAGGTTGTATCATCTGCATATTGCAGGTTTTTAATAAGTCTTCCTCCAATCCTGATGCCACATTTTTCCTCATATAATTCAGCTTCTTGGACTGCTTGCTCAGCATACAGATTGAATAAGTATGGTAAAAGAATACAACCCTGACAATCACAGTGATCCTGTATAGCGTTTCCAAGGAGCAGCTGGTAGGTTTGAATGGCAAACCTTGTGGTTAGCAGTATGGTACCATACCAAGACTTCTATACTTCTAAAGAATTTTTATCAAATGAAAATGAATGCATATTTTATCCATTTTTATTTTTTTATACTTCTGGCCCACCACTCACCTGACCATTTGTCATACTGTGGTGGTTTGCATGTTGTTGCAATGCTGCAAGTTATGACACTGATATTTTAAATACCAGCCAGTCACCCAAGGTGGGTAAGCTTCCGCGGAGTTTCCAGACTAAGGCAGACTAGGAAGGAGGAGATGCAGACCACTTCTGAATGGTTATTCATGGGAAACCTTATGAAGAGTAGCTGAACATTATCTGATACAGCGCTGGAAGATACAGCAATGGCACATTGTCAGATATGGTGACCAAAGATGAATCCCTTATGTTGGAAGGCACTCAAAATACAACTGAGGAACAATTGCCTCTTTAAGGTGAAGTTGTCCTTGATGTGAATGGAGTTAAGCTTTAGGGATCCTCATTTGCATATATGGCATAACTCAAAATGAAAAGAAACAGCCACAAATTTCATTCATAATCAGAACATGGAATGTGGAAAGTTTGAATCCAGGAAAACTGGAAGTCATCAAAAATTAACTGGAACACATGAAAACAGATATCCTAGTGAGGAGTCCTGGTGTGGTGCTGTGGCTAAAGCATCAGACTGCAAAGTCGCTTGAAATACAAAGTTGGTAGTTCAAGCTTACCAGCCACTCCTTGGAAACCCTATACAGGGTCACTATGGGTCGGAATTGACTCAATGGCACTTAACAACAACATGCCTTAGTGAGCTGAAATGAAATGTTATCTATTGGCCATTTTAAATCTAACAATCATATGGTTTACTACGATTGTAATGTCAAATGGAACATCAAATTGAAATGGAAATGGAAGGACATTCATCATCAAAACTGCCGTCTGTGATAGAAAAATATCAATATACCTACAAAGAAGACCAGTTTATACAACTATTATTCAAACTTACTCACCAACCACTTATGCATTGCAATACTTTTCAATAAAATGAAAGGCAGTTATACACATGGGCTTTACCAGATGGTATACACAGGAAGCAAACTGACTACATTTGTGGGAAAAGACAATGGAGAAGCTCAAGATCATCAGCCAACGCAAGGCCAGGGGCAGACTGTGAAATAGACTATCAACTGCTCATATGCAAGTTCAGGCTGAAACTGAAGAAAAAGTAAAATATTATAATGAAATGTCCAAAGACCTGGAGTTAGCAAAAAGGAAAGAACATGCTTAGCATCTTTCAAGCTGAAATAACTGAAAAAAAAAAAAATTAAGCCTCAACTTGTAATTGAAAGATTCTATGGGCAAAATACTGAATGATGTGGAAAGCATTAGAAGAAGATGGAAGGAATAAAGTCACTGTACCAACAAGCAATGTTTGATGTTCAACCATTTCAAGAGATGGCATATGATCAAGAACTGATAGTACTAAAAGAAGAAGTCAAAGCTTCACCGAAGGCATTGGCAAACAACAAGGCACCAGAAATTGACAGAATGTGGATTGAAATGTTTCATCAAACTGATACAGCACTAGAGACACTAACTCATCTATGCCAAGAAATTTGGAAGACAGCTACCTAACCATCTGATTGGAAGAGATCCATATTTGTGCCCATTTCAAAGAGAAGTGACCCAGCAGAATGCAGAAATCGTGGAACAATATTACTAATATCACTTGCAAGTAAAATTTTGCTGAAGATCATTCAAAATCAGTTGCAACAGTACATCAACCAGGAACTGCCTGAAATTAAAGCCAGATTCAGAAGAGAACATGGCACTAGGGATATCATTGCTGATGTCAGATGGATCTTGTCTGAAAGCAGAGAATGCCAGAAAGATGTTTACTTGCATTTTATTGACAATACAAAGGCTTTCAACTGTGTATATCATGACAAACCAGAGATAACATTATGAAGAATCAATATTCCAGAACACTTAATTGTACTCATGAGAAACCTATACACAGACCAAGAGGCAACTATTAGAACAGAACAAGGGGATACAGAATGGTTTAAAATCAGGAAAAGTGTGCAACGGAGTTGTATCCATTCACCATACTTAGTCTATCTATATGTTGAGCAGATAATCCAGGATGCTAGATTATATGAAGAATAACATGGCACCAGGATTGGTGAAAGGCAGATGATACATTCTTGCTTGCTAGAAACAAAGCAAACTTAAAACACTTACTGATGAAGATCAAAGACTATCGTCTTCAGTATGGATTGCCTCTGAATGTAAAGAAAACAAAAGCCTTACAAGTGGAGCAATAAATAACATCATGATAAATGGAGAAAAGATTGAAGTTGTCAAAGACTTCATTTTGCTTGGATCAACCATCAATAGTCATGAAAGCAGCAGTTAAGAAATCAAATAATGTAATGCAT
>NW_006410162.1:0-2411 GCF_000296735.1 Chrysochloris asiatica | reverse complement strand
TCATATAGGGTTGGTATAAGTAGGGATCAACTGGATGCCACATAACAATGAGAAACAGCAACAACACTTTCTGGCAGAAAGTTTACAAGTTTGGTAAACTACCTTTTTATTTTTGTGGAGGTAAAAGTTAGAGTTAGGACTATGGCTAGGTCTAGGCTAGGTGTAAGGAACTCTGGTAGCATAGTTGTTATGAGTCTGGCTGCTAATCCCAAGGCCAGTAGTTTGAAACTACCAGTGGCTCCATGGTAGAAAGATGCGGCTTTCTGCTCCCATAAAGATTTACAGCCTTGGAAATCCTATGCAGGGTTGTTATGGGTCAGAATCGACTCCACGGCATTTACTTAACAACAGCAAGGCTAGGCGTAGGACTTCATTTAGTGTTATAGTTAGAAGTACGGCTAGTGTTAGGAATAGGGCTAGGATTAGGAATAAAGTAAAACTTGGTGTAGTTTTAGGGTTGTTGTTGTTGTTAAGTGCCGTCAAGTCGGTTCCGACCCATAGCGACCCTGTACAGGGTTTCCGAGGGTGTAAATCTTTACGGGAGTAGAAAGCCTCATCTTTCTCCCGCGGAGCGGCTGGTAGTTTTAAACCGCTGACCTTAAGGTTCGCAGCCCGATTCGTAGCCACTACGCTACCAGAGCTTAATTTTTATTTTTTCTTGAAATCTACTTGATGTCCTTTACATCTGGAAGTTCTGTAACTATATTATTTCCTGTTTCTATTTTATGGGGTATTTTGTTGTTGTTGTTGTTGTTGTACCTGGTATCTCTGGTTTCCTATTTTCGGTCTTGTAGGTTTGTTTTACTTTGAATAAATCTATATGTAGATTGTGGAGTCTTGGGTGGTACTGTAGGACAGAGCACTAGACTTGCAAGGTCAGTTTGAATTGCAAGGTTGGCAGTTCAAACCTACCAGCAGCACCTCGGAAACCCTATACAGGGTCACTGAGTCAGAACTGACTCAATGGCACTTAATAACAACAACATATCTAGGTTGAGTTTTGGGTGATTTTGTCATGTATGTTAGTCTTAAATTTTTGCTTGTTGTTGGTTCTCAAAACTCCTTTTGTTATTTTTTTGTAAGGTTGGTTGGTCTAGATTTTACTAATTCTTTCAATTTGTGTTTATCAGAAAATGTTCTAATTTCACCACCATATTTGATGGACAATCTTGCTGGGTATAAGATCCTTGGTTGGCAATTTTTTTTTTTCTTTCAGAAGTTTATATATGTCATCCAGTTGTCTCCTCTCTAGGTAACTTTGTGTTTTTCCTGAGCTGTTGTCAGGATTTTATCTTGTCTTGGGTTTTGAAAAGTGTGATTATAATATGTTTTGTCAATTTTCCTTTGGGGCCTATCACTCAAGTTCTTGAATGGTTATTTTCTCATCTTTCATGATGTTAAGGAAGTTTTTTTTCCAACAACTCTTTGATAATTTTCTATGGATTTGTGTGTGTGTGTGTGTGTGTGAGTATTTGTGTATGTGTTCCTGGTTTGGGATTCCAAATACACATAAGTTACTACTTTTGACAGCGTCCCACATAAATTTTATGCGTCCTTCAGATTTTTATATTGCTTTTTCTGATTATTCCTCTAGCAGATGAGAGAGATGTCAACAAACTCAGTAATTCAGTCTTACATTGATACAGTTTTACTTTTGTTGGCCTTTCAATATATTATGTATTTCTTCAGTCTTAATATTATCTGGCTTTATTTCTGTCTTTGTGTGGTTTCCAGCTTTTCATTCACTTTGTTAGTTTCTTTCCTGAATTCTTCTAAAGCCATGTTGGTGTGTTCCTTGAATTCATCTTTTGTTTTCTTGATTGTTCTCTCAATCCATTGAAGGTACCTAAATAGCATTCTTTTAAATTCCTTGTTAAGTAGTTCCGATACCATTTTGTATTTTGGTCACTTGTTTGAGGTACTCTGTTGTGTCTCTTCGTGTAAGCTGAAACTGTCCATTTTCTCTGAGACATTATGGTGTCCTAATTATATATCATTGATGATTGTATGTTGGTGTGGTCTCAGGCACTCACCACCTGTTCCTGGTGGATGTCATAGAGACTTGAAGTGTGGACACAGTTCTCTGCTCACTGTTTGTGCAGCATAGTTCAGAGCAGATTCATCACTTCCAGAAGCAAGGATGCCTAGCACCTGACACCAGGTAGAGTAGAGTCTGTGCAGAAGGGGATACCACTGACTGCTAGGTTGACAAGGACAGGTACTGATCACACCCCCAGTTACAAGAAGGGCACAGGAATAAGGGAGAATCACACTCCCTTGCTGCTAACTTCCAGCCTCCAGCTATACCCTGTGCCTGCAGACAACTGTATAAACAGCAGCTTGTAAAGCTGGAGATGGCCACACTGCCCCAGGTCAACCTACAGTTTTCTTCTCTCTAGCTTCCTTTTCCA
>NW_006410161.1:7324-16862 GCF_000296735.1 Chrysochloris asiatica | reverse complement strand
TCAAGGACTTCATTCTTCTTGGATCAACTATCAACACTCGTGGAAGCAGCAGTCAAGAGATCTGATGACGTATTGCATTGGGCAAATCTGCTGTACAGGAACTTTTTAAAGTGGTTAAGAGCAGAGATTCAGCTTGAGAACAAAGGTACTCCTGACCCAGGCCATGGTATTTTCAATAACCACATATGGAGGCGAAATCTGGACAGTGAATAAGGAAGATCATAGATGAATTGATGCCTTTGAGTTGTGGTGTTAGAGGAGAATACTGAAAGTGCCATGGCCTTCCAAAGAACCAATAGATCTGTTTTGGAAGAAGTGCAGCCAGAGTGCTCCTTGGAGGCCAGGATGCCTAAGCTTTGTCTCTCATATTTTGGACATATTGTCCGGAGGAAACAGTCGCTGGAGAAGGATGTCATGCTGGGTAAGGTGGAGGGTCAGAGGAAAAGAGGAAGACCTCTAACGAGATGGATTGGCCAGGTGGCATCATTGATGGACTCAAGTGTGGCAGCGGTAGTGAGGTTGGCCCAGGATCGGACATTGTTTCGTTCTGCTGTGCATGGGGTCACTATGAGTCGGTTCCAACTCGATGGCACCTGACAACAACAACAACTGATTACTACAAGAACAAGCAAGCTGCTTGCCCAGGACACATCAAGGCATGTAAGGCATGTGGTTGGGTCCCCTCAGAGCAAACTCCCTTCCAAGACTAAGACTCAATGAGAATACACGCTCTGATTGGTGACCATGTTTGTCACTGATAAGAGAAGTGAGGGGAAAAAAATGAAGCTGCAAGCTAATCCCTACAACATTCAATAGAATCCTGTGAGCCCGGATAGAGACCTGGTAGGCCAGCAGTGTGACAAAACCTTGGGACTCTTGGTCCCAGAGTCAGTGACATAGCCACAGAGGACTAGAATGGAGAGTGAAGCATCCAGCTGATAAGAAGCGAGGGCATATGCACAAGAACATCCACACTTGCAGATAATATCCAATTGACCTGGTTTCAATGAGTGGATGATCAGAGCTCAACTAGAAGAAGAAAGAAGAGTGAAAAAAGATTAATCTGATACAATTTGATGAACTTGACCTGCACCTATGGATACAGTAGCTCAAAAGAGAGAACAAAAATTTTTATAGCAAAGATCATTCCCACCCCCTCCATACACAGAGTAGACAGGGATGGGCAACTTGGACATTGGCTGTCGAAAATGGCGGGGCGGTGGGTAGTATAAAGGCAAAAGTGACTGGCTTAGAGGCTTTCAAGAGGGAACTTAGATCCAGAAGGTGTGAAGGAAGGTAGAATCTTCACTGAATAGTAGCCAATCTGTCTAGGCAGGGCTGATGAAAGGAAATGTGGATAGGTGTCTTGTGATACAATAGTAAATAATTGTTATCAGAACTGACTGAGAGGGTTGGAAATGTAAAGGTAGGCATTCTGTACAAGGAGGGGAGTGATTAGCTTTTCAGTCTAGGAGCAGAGGTCCTTGGGACCTTCAAGGGAGAAGATTGGTGAGCGGGACCCTACCTAGAGAAGCAGTGATGCCTGAGAGGGAGGCAGAGATGATGACATGGAGAGATGGAGCAGTTGGGGACTTTAGACACAGAGAGGGAGAGGGGCTGTGTGCTGATGACTGGGGTGGGGGCGGGGGGAGGCAGGCTTGTAGTGAATAGTCTTTGGTTCATTGATGATGCATGGAGGGATTGTAACCATGGCAATGAAATGATATTCAATATGATAAATATAAAACTAATGTTCTCCCATGTAAACTATCACATAATTCACAATAAAACATTTTTTAAAAAAAAAAAGGAGAGTTAATTGTACTTACTTTCTATTGCTCAGCAAAAATACAAACTAGGATACCTTTTATACACAAGTTTCATATCCTTCCAGTCAACAAAGCTACTTGTCCTCTGCTCATTGGAAAGGACAATCTGAATAATGTCCCGGATGATCTTCCTCTTCTTTTTGTCTGATAGAGTAGTGTACCATTTCTGCAGCTGTGATTTCCCTTGTTGACTGAAGAACAATATGAAACGTATCTGTGTTAAAACAGAAGGCCCACTAAAAATCCCCAAGACAGCAAGAGCTTCCAAACTCAAAGTTCTGCAAGAGCCCAATTCCCTTCACATTTTCTTGGTTTTAATCCTATTAGCTTTCACTGCTGGTGTTGTGGCATCAGCTGAGGGTGTTTCGCTGCTATTCATAAGGTTTTCAGTGACTAAATATTCAGAAGTAGTTCATCACTCCTTCTTCCTAGTCTGTCTTCATCTGGAAGCTCATCTGAAACCTGTTGACCATGGGTGACCCTGCTGGTATTTAAAATATCCATGGAATAGTTTCCAGAATCATAGCAACTCACAAGCCACCACAGTATGACAAACTGACAGATGACTGGTGGTAAGGCTGTAATGCTGAGGCTTAAATGGAGTCATATGATGTCAGAGTTGCTATATCAGTTGTTATTAGTTACTAAACAAATTAAAGAATTCCTTTTCCATTTCCTAATGAAATACATAATATTTCACTAACCCTCTTAGCCAGGTATTCTATTTATGGATATATGGATTTCTATTTATGGCTTTATCTGTCAGACTTCTTAGAAAGTTGTGTTATATTTTTTTCTATAGGGAATTTTCTTTAAAAAGTAAAACTGCACAAAATATCCTTCTCCACATAGAAATTGTAACATCCACATACATCAAAATAACAATAGAATTTATATTCTACCTATATTTGACTATTTACCAACTCCAAATATATGTTTTGCTAATGTTGTGAGCATTTATTCATATTACTGTATTATAATGTATTTGTTGTATCTATTAAATTACATATCTTTATAATTAAATTGCATCTCTATAGAATCTGAGATTTTAGCACATATGGTAATTATCTTGTTTATCTGTGTGGTCTGAATAGTGCTTCAAATGGATATTTAACCAAATCCAATATTTAATCAAAGTTAGTTAGATTGACCTTATATCAAACTCATCATATTCTGAATCAAATCCATCATCAAATAAATAAATAAAGTTTATTTCACACTGTTTAAATTTGCTTTATTAGCATCACTATTCAAACATTTTCTAATTCTTGAAATCTGTCATCTGCCTTCATTATCTAGTCAATCAATAAATTCTCTTTTTTTTTTCCTTTAGTATATCTTTAACATCCAAGTTGTCATTCTCTTCACAACTCTGAGTACATTAGATAAGTTTTCCTATATGTTTAATTTTAATTACTGCTCATTTCTCACTGACATCCATAACTCCAGCATACTCCTTTCCAAATTCATATATTCTTCCAATATTGGTTCTTTTGAGATATTGCTTCTTTTAGTACCTTATTTGCAAAGATGGTTGCAACAATATTATCCACTCCTGTATGCAGCCTCTTGAACATTACTCTACTAAGGTTCTACTTCCTTACTGGTGAATTTGTACTGACAGTATGATTTATTGCAACCATTTTAATGTAACAGTAGATATGTTTTGAAACTTTCAAGTTTAGACCCCCAAATTTGCAACTTTTGCTTTTGTCCTCTATAAATACAATGCAACTTACTTGAAGAAGCTCAGTCTGGTCACTTGGAGTAGACCATAAAGAGCAGAGACAAACTGATTCAGACATCATCTTTAGACCAAGAACCTCAATAAGGGACACTAAATTATCAAAGATACATAGATGACCCTGCATGGAAACCTCACACAAAAAATAGCCATCTATGCTCTGATCACATCTTTCTATGTGATCATGAGCAAATAAAATGGTTATTGTTTTAACCCATTAATATCTGGCTTCTTTGTTACACACAAATAGCTAAGTAATACTGAATTGGTACTCAGAACAGAATACCAATATAACAAAGATAGAAAATTAGCATTGACTATTGATTTGGGGGTTAAATGGATGTTATGGCTGAGTCTAGAATTGTATCCTATTTATTGGTGAATGCTAGTGGAAAGATGGTTCAAGTCTGGATAAAGAATAATTTGTTATGTAGTATAGCCTAATGACAATGTAGGATTAGCAGTGGACTGTTACCTGCAAGACCAGTGGTTCAAACCTACTAGCTGAGCCTCAGAAACCCTATGCAGGGTTGCTATGATTCAGAACCAAATTGATGGTAACTAACTACAGTGCTTCCTGTTCATCACTGTTTTAATTTAGCAGACAGAGCTTAGCTAAAGAGATGTGTCCCATAGACATAATATGTCAGCTAGGTGTTCTATCTATTAAAAGACACTACAAATGATCAAGGAGCTAGTAAAATAAACTTTTCTGATTTCCAGCATAGTTTAAATAAAATGTGAAAAGTTCTAATATTTGCTAGGTAAGAAAGCAAAACTGTCCTTATTTATAAACATTTCAAGCTGTAAGAAAATGGTTTATTAAGTTTATTAAGACTAAAGAAAGATTTATCATGGTGATTAGTAGGCATTCTCAGCTAAGTAAAGGTTTCTGTGGATATTAAGGATGCTGCTGCACAACACTCACCCACACTACACAAACTAGAGAGTCCTGGTGCTAAAAGAATTGTTAATTTAACTTTTTGTTGATGGAATTTATTATAACCTGCTACATAGAAAGCCATGGCTCTTTTTAAAGGGATTTTATAATTGGACTAAAAGAGAATGAGAACTTTGAAATGAAAAGAGACCCTTGAGTCCTCAACATTTTATTAGTTGTAGGCAGTCTGAGAAAGCTATTTCACTTTAAATACAGGCCATGTCTAATACGTATAAACATGCCTCAGTGGACAGAGCAAAAGTCCAGAGAATTTTCCAAAAGAAAAGGATAACCATATATTAGAGAACCACATTTGAGGATAAGAATATGACCCTAATCAAGGAACATATCTATCTATAGAACTAGGAGGGAGTCCTGGTGTGGTATTGTAAGATAAATGTTGGACTGCAAGTTTGGTGGTTCAAATCTACCAGCTGTTTTTTTTGGAAAACCTAAACAGAGGAGTTCCTATGACTCAGAAATGACATAACAGCACTTAAAATGCAGCAGAGGAGGGTGACCTGACAATATGAGCCAACTGGATTTCAGAACTACTGATTATAATACTACCATGTAAGAGTCTTGGTTGAAATCCTGAAGTATGTTATCATAAAAGGAAGAAAGAAACTGAATTTATGGCATTAGAACAACCACTCTTAATAGAGATATGACTACAACCATAAGAGTAGATTCAAACAAGAGAAAGGTTTTGTAGAACCCCCACCATTAAAACCATGGTACACTGGACAAGACAGATTCAGAGAATGGTCCCAGAACTCTGAACTTCAGATAAAGGGATAAACAAAGGGATTGAGTGCTTACCAGGAGTAAGATTTGGAGCAAACACAAGAAAGGAGGTGGTTTCTGATTTGGGGTGGCCAACATTTGCCACCAAAACCATTTTTAATGGGAGTGAGGGGCTAGAGGGTAAAGAGAGCACCCCCCATTGCAGAAAGCTGATGTATCAACAGAGATAAAGGTGTGAGCATTCTTTTTCTTATTCTTCCTTTTTCATTCTTTTATTTTGCTCTGTTTACTCATTTCCACTCTGGGAATAAAATAATAGATCTGAATGAGGAAACACCCCAGAGAAGGTTTTGCAACACAAGTGGAATGATCTGCACAGTGTAGATCACAGGATGCAGAATCAAAGAAGGGGGAGGAGTCAATAGAAAGACCTTAAAACAGGAGTGTATTCCAGAGTGCATCTGGCCACCCTTGAGCTGGTTCTCACTAGGGGAAACAGCTGAACAGACTTGAGAAAAGGAGAAAAATGTAAAAAAACAAAACCTTGAGTTATGTCATAATGCATATCAGGAACATCTTTAAATTTCTCAGGTGGTTTTGAAGGAAAACGGCTATTTAAGATTAGATTAAGTACAGTGGAGTCAGTTCCAATTCATCGTAACCATGCACAGGGCTTCCATGGCTGAAAATCTTTATGGGAGCAGAAAGCCTCATCTTTCTCCCATGGAACAGCTGGTAGTTGTGAACTGGTAGTTTCTAACTGTCAACCCTGAGGTTAGCAGCCCGATTTTAACCACTATACTACAGAACTCCTTAAAAGGCTATTGTTGTTGTTGGAAAGTGCTGTTAAGTCAGTTCCAGCCCATAGGGACCCTGAATAGGGTTTCCGAGGAGTGGCTGGTGAGCTTGAACTGCCGGCCTTGCAGTTCAAATGGCTTTGCAGTCTGGTGTATAAACCCACAGCGCCACACCAGGACTCCTAAAAGGCTATTAGATGGTGATAAAGTCTTACTCATATTTTAACATGGTTTCTTTTTCAAATTTTTTCTTCCCTAAGATTTTCTAATTTAGGATTTTTATGTTTAATCTGTTTCTTTTACTCCTCTGTTTACCTTGGGGGAGCTGTTTCTTTTCTTGACTTACTCAAAAAAAACAAAAAACAACAACAAAAAAAGACAGTAGTTTTGGCCATAAAGCCAAACTACAATTGTACATGATAAAACCCCACCATTTGGGCAAGAGTCAATACCAGCTGCTATATACTAGAGAAGCATCTATAACCAACACTTGAAGAAACACTCTGAATTGAGCTGTAAGAGCAGCGAATTGAGAAGACCATCTCCTGATTTCACTTACTAGTAGGCAATTGTAGAGAGCTTAAGAATACACCAAGTTGAAGTGGGGCTTGATGGCAGATAGGGTAGAGCTGCAATGAAGTTCTCCATCAGCAATACCACAGAATACTAGATGAAGTAGATAAAGACAGAGCTCCAAAACTCTGAAGGACATACGTAGAAATACTTAAACAGTTTGAAGGCTTATACCTAATGGAACTTGTAGCAAAAGTAAGAAATCTTGTATGTAAGAATCTGCCAGGCTCAGCGACCTAGAGCCGACAACTTGGTAGAGACCAAACAGCAAGACCAAGCAGGGGCACAAGCAGACCAGCCAAGGAATAATTCCGTGGGAACCTCGGAGCAAAGATGGACAATATACATTGACAGTTTTGCTTTGTTCTGATTTTCTTTTGTTCATTGTTAACTGTTCATTGGCCCCTCCCACTGTTTGTGCACCTCCATTCTGGTGATTAGAGGGGGTGCCTGAGGGAGCGGATACCCCTCACCTCCACCGCTGGTGGATTTCATGCATGCACACAGATACTCTCAGCAGTTAAAGCTACAACCAGTTCAAACTGCCACAGCCAGTCTGAATAAGGAAAAGGGCAGCAAAAGGGGTGTGGGGAGGGAGAGAGAGTTTAAAAATACAACAAGCCAAAAATTAAGTCCTGAAAAGCAAGATAACAACCAACAATGGCTTCTTGAAATTTATCAGACGGCCTTGAAGGCAAGAAGCTGAAAGAAATTAAGATCATACTCATATTAGGCTACAGCTTTTTTTTGTTTTTCCTTTCTGTCCCTTTTCTGTGATTAAAGATTACAGTATCCAATCTAGTTCTTTTTATTGTTGTTCTTTTTTGATGTTTTATTTATTTTTTGTTTTTTTATTACCTTTAGGGGACTATTTCTTACTCTATATTACCCAAGAAGAGACAGGAATTGCTACCATATAGTCAAGCTACAATCACACCCTATAAAACACCACAATTTAAGCAAGAACCAATACCAACTACCATACACCAGTGAGTCAGAAAATACCTGTGAAAGTTATTCTGAGTTCAGCAATACAAAGAGTGAAAGTGAAGCCTACATCCTGATCACATACCTGAAGGCAATCAGAAAGCATAAAAAATATCAAAACACACACTCAATTAAGTATAAGGCCATAGGTAAAAGACAAAGCAAAAGCAGATGACCACATCAGCACATGTCAAGAAACAAGATAAAATGACTAAGACAAATGAACTAGAGGTAGCCTTGGACTACATTCTGAAAGGAAGGCAGGCCTTGGAAATGACTGAGAAGGAATTCAGAAAAATAATTATAAAATGTTTCAAAACACTTTTCAATGGAGTTGAGAATAATAAGGAAGAAGTCAGGAAAGCAATACAGGAACAATCAAGTAAGATAGATACAGCATTGGGAACCATTCAAAACCTACAGAAAGAGGTCCAAATGATCAATAATAGAATATCAGAAATAGAAAATACATTGAAAGGATAAAGGAGTAGAATAAAAGAGATGAAAGGCAGAACTAGTAAGCTTGAAGACAAATCTCTCAATATGGCTAAGATAGAAGAACAAGTAGAAAAAAAGGATAAAAAAATCTGAAGAAGGTCTGATTCATGTTGGACAACATGAAGAGGAATGACTTAAGAATTATCGGCATTCCAGAATAGGAAGAATCACACAAGTCCACAGAAAAAAATAGTTGAAGAACTGCTGGATGAAAATTTACCTAACATCCTGAAAATTAAAAAGGTAGACATTCAAGAAGCTCAATGAAACCCAGGAAGATAGAGCCAAAAAAGAAAATCTCTGAGACATATCAAATCAAGCTTTTCAAATTCAAAGATAAGGAGACAAGCCTGAAAGCAGCTAGGGAAAAGAGAAGTGTTACATACAAAGACAAGCAAGTCAGATTAAGCTCGGATCTCTCAACAGAAACCATGTAGGCAAGAAGGCAATAGGGAAACATACACAAAACCCCTAAAAAAAAAAAACAGCCAACCAAGAATCCATTATCTAGCAAAGATATCAATAAAATATGATGGTATAATCAAAACATTCCAGGAAACAGAAGCTAAGGGATTTTCACAAAGCCAACTCTGCACTATAAAATATCCTAAATGGAGTTCTGTGGTCTGCAAACCAACAAGAACAGGCAACAACCAGAGATTGACATACGTGGCAGTATCTCGCAGAACTAAATTGACAGATGGAAGAGTTGAGAAAAGAACAAAACTATAAGAGCAAGCAGAGAATCTGAGAGGTTAGTCTATGATCAAAACAATTACAGTGTGAAAGAAGGTAAATGAATAGGAACAGAGATTCAGATGCTAAGAGGGTCAGGTAGATAAAAGGATAAAATAGATTGCCCTAAATGGAGGGAAAAGTTAATGGATTACAAGGTAACCTCAAAGAAAATTAGTACTTCAGAAAATACCAAGAAAATTAAAATCCAAGAAGAACATGGAAACATGAAAACTATGAGGAAATGCACAAGAAAGAACACAAAAAGCATCAACTCAGCACAGGAAAACACACAGAACAAAGAAGGAAGCGATGTCTCACACACACACACACACACACACAAACATAATGGCAGGAATTAATACATACCTATCAATAATCACACTGAATGTAAACAGATAAAGTGAGTAGTTAAGAGAAGGAGGGTGGTAAGTGGGTACAAAAATAAGATCCTTAAATATGCTGTCTGCAAGAGATATATCTTATACACAGAGACAAAAACAAATTAAATGTCAAAGGATGGAAAACATATACCAAGCTAATTGAAATAAGAAATTTGGAAGACAACTGTCTAGCGGACTGATTGGAAGAGATCAATGTTTGTGCCCATTCCAAAGAGAGGTGACCCAATGGAATGCGGAAATCATCGGACAATCTCTCTGATATCTCAAGCAAGCAAAGTTTTGCT
>NW_006410161.1:0-6262 GCF_000296735.1 Chrysochloris asiatica | reverse complement strand
AGTGGCATCATTGATGGACTCAAGTGTGGCAGCGGTAGTGAGGTTGGCCCAGGATCGAACATTGTTTCGTTCTGCTGTGCATGGAGTCACTATGAGTCGGTTCCGACTCGATGGCACCTGACAACAACAACAACAACAAATTGAAATAAAAAATGAACAGGAGTGGCTATACTAATCTCCAATAAAATAAACTTTAAGGCAAAAACCAGCATAATAGATAAAGATGGACATTATCTCAGAATTAAAGGGACAATTGAACAAGATGACATAACCATAATAAATATCTATACTTCCAAATGAAAAAGTTCCAAAATATTTAAAGCAAACTCTAATAGATTTGAAGAAAGAAATAGGTGAGTCTACAATAATAGTGGGCAGTTTTAATGTACCAATTTCAAAAATGGATAGAATAAACAGAAAGAAACTTGACAAGACACAGAAAAACTAAACAGCATGATCAGCCAACTGGAATTCATACCTGTGTACAGAGCATTCAACCCCCAAACAGCACAATACACATTCTTTTCCAGTGCACATGGAACATTCTCCAAAATAGACCATGTCTTAGGCCACAAAACAAACCTCCATAAATTTACAAATATCAAAACACTACAAAGCATCTTCTCAGACCACAATGTTATCAAATTAGAAATCAACAATAGAAAGACCAAGGAAATAAAGTCAAATACATGGAAACTGAATAGCACCCTGCTGACTGGGTAGTGAAAGAAATAAAATGTGAACTCACAAAGTTCCTAGAAACAAACAAGAATGAAAACACAACATACTAAAATCTTTGGGACACAGCAAAAGCGGTACTGAGAGGACAATTTGTTGCAATAAAGGCACACATCCAAAAGGAAGAAAGTACCAAAATTAACACATTAACACAGTATCTTCAACAATTAGAAACAGACTAACAGAGGGAACCTATAGCCACCAAAAGAAAAGAAATAATAAAGATTAGAGCAGAAATAAACGAGATAGAAAACAGAAAAACTATAGAAACAATCAACAGCACAAAAATCTTGTTCTTTGAAAGGATTAACAAAATCGACAGACCATTGGCAAACCTAACAAAACAAAAGAGGGCTAAGACACAAATAACACACATTAAAAACACATGGGATATGTCACAATTGAACTAAAGAAAATAAAAAGGATAATAAGAGAATACTATGAAAAAGTTGTACTCCAACAAATATGAAAAGTTAGAAGAGATGGATACATTTTTAGAAAAGCACGACCTACCTAAACTTATACAGAGTGAAGTAGAACACCTGAACAGACCCATAACAAAAGAAGCAATTGATCAGGTCATCAAAAAAAGTCCCAATCAAGAAAGTCAAGGTCCAGATGGTTTCATTGGTGAGCTCTACCAAACATTCAGGGAAGAGCTATAACCAATGCTACTCAAATTAGTTCCAGAATATAGAGGAGGATGGAAAACTTCCTAATACATTTTATTAATCAAGCATAACCTTCATATCAAAACCAGGGAAGGACATCACTAAGAAAGAAAATTATAGACCAATACCCCTCATGAACATAAGGAGCTCCGATAGTGTAGTGGTTATGAATTGGTCTGTGAACCGCAAGGTCAGCAGTTTGAAACTACAAGCTGCTCTGTGAGAGAAAGATGAGGATTTCTGTTCCCATAAAGATTTACAGTCTCGGAAACCCTGTTTAGGGTCATTATGGGTCGGAACCGACTCAACGGCACTTAACAACAATGACAACAACAACCCCATATGAACATAGATGCAAAAATTCTCAACAAAATCCTAGCCAACAGAATCCAGCAGCACATCAAAAAGATAATACAACATGATCAAGTGGGATTCATATCAGGGATGCAAGGATGTTTCAACATTAGAAAAACATTCAACGTAATCCACCATATAAATTTAAAAAAAAGAAAAGAAAAGCACCACATGATCATATTGATTGATGCAGAAAAGGCATTTGACAAAATCCAAAATCCAAAATCCGTTCTTAATAAAAATCCTCAACAAAGTAGGAATTGAAGGATAATTCCTCAACATAATTAAGAGCAAATACACAAAACCAATAGCTTATGTTACTCTCAATGGAGAGAAACTGAATGCTTTCCCTCTGTAAATAGGAACTTGACAAGGATAACCTTTGTCACCATTCCTATTCAATATTGTGCTGAGAGTCTTAGCAAGAGCTATACAGCAAGACAGGGAAATTAAAAGCATAAAAATTGGCAAAGAGGGTGTGAAACTCTCTCTATTTGTAGATTATATGATCCTGTATGTAGAAAACTCCAAACACTCAGTAAAAAAGCTACTAGTCCTCATTAAAAGATTCAGCAAAGTGGCAGGATATAAGATCAACATACAAAAATCAGTTGGATTCCTCTATACCAAAAACATCAGCACTGTAAAGGACATTAGGAAGGCAATACCATTTACAATAGCTGCCCATAGGATGAAACATCTAGGAATAAATGTAACTAGAGAAACAAAGGACCTATACACAGAAAACTACAAAATACTACTACAAGAAACAAAAAGAGAATTACAAAATTGGAAGAATGTACTGGGCTCCTGGATAGGAAGACTTAACGTCACAAAAATGTAAATAGTGTCCAAAGCAATTTACACATATAATGCAATGCCAATCCAGATTCCAGCAGCATTCTTCAAAGAGATGGATAAAATAATTACAAACTTTATATAGAAAGGAAAGAGATCCAGGATAAGCAAAGCACTGCTTAAGAAGAATAAGGTTGGAAACCTTTCACTTCCCAACTTCAGAATTTATCACACAGCTACAGTGGTCAAAACAGTTTGGTACTGGTACAATGAAAGATCCATTGATCAATTGACCAGAAACTAGAATCCATAAATTAACCCAACCACATGAAGCCAGTTGAGTTTTGACAAAGTAGCTAAATATATTGCAGGATGAGGGGCAGTCTTTTCAACAGATGGTACTGGCAGAACTGGAAAGTGATATGCAAATTATTGAAACAAGACATTTACTTCACACCCTATACAAAAACCAAGGCAGCTGCAATAAATACCTAAATGTGAACCCAGAATTATGAAGGCCATCAAAGAAAAAATAGAGACAAATGTGAGGGCTTTTATTCAGGACATACAAGACTACCAAACATTTTGAAAACTACACAAACAAAAATAGACAAAATAAATGATTGAGACATACTAAAAATTAAAAGTTTATATGCATCAAAAGACTTCACCAGAAGAGTATAAAGGGAACCAACAGAATGGGAAAAATCTTTTGTAATGGCACATCAGACAAGGGACTCATTTCTAAAATATATAGGAAACTACAACTCTACAAGAAAAAGACAAATAACTCAATAAAAATTGGCACGGGACATGAACAGACATTTCTCCAAAGATGAGATCCGGGCATCCAACAAGCATGAAGAAATGTTCACGGTCACTAGTCATTGTTGTTATGAGTGCCATCAAGACAGTTCTGACCCATAGTGACCCTGTATAGGGATTCCAAGGAGCAGCTAGTGAGCTTCAACTGCTGATCTTGCAGTTCAAACGGCTTTGCAGTCTGGAACATTAACCTACAGCGCAAGAGAGATGCAAATCTAAACAACAATGAGATATCATCTCACACCAGCAATAACAGCAAAGATCATAAAAATAGAGGACAATAAATGCTGGTGAGGAAGTGGAGAGACTGGGATGCTCCTACATTGCTCATGGGATTGCAAAATGGTTCAACCTCTGGAAAGCAATGTGGCACTTCCTCAGAAGGTTGGAAATAGAAACACCTTATGATTCAGCAATTCCTCTACTTGGTATCTACCCACACGAAATATGATCCATAACACGTGTAGATATATGCACACCAATGTTCATAACAGCACTATTTACAATAGCAAAAAGATGGAGACAGCCATTTGCTAAGTGACAATCAACTGAAGCATGGTTTCATTTAATCCTTCCAATAATCCTTGGAGCTGGAGACTACTGCATTTTGCTGGTGAGTAAACACATTCTGGAAGAGTAACTAAACTGTGTAGGGCTTATATAACCAGTAAGTGCTAGAACAGGAATCTGAACTCAGATATGTCTGACTTCAAGGCCAATCTCTTAGCCATTATGCACAGGAAAACTGGTGGCATCCTGTAGGTTAAAGATCATAGCATTACCCTAAGTAAAGTGACTTTTGTCTTGAGCTCTGGAGAAAGAAACCCTTAGAGTAATTGGGGTGTTTCATTCTGGAACGTACAGGCCACACCTGAGAGTTTGTGTTGGTGAGTGGGGGCTGGCCAGACCAGAAAAGACTCATGTGTGAGGTAAATAGCAACTAGCCTCAGGTGGCAGGACTTCTCCTATGATGCAGGACTGACCAATAAAACCTTTGAATATGGAGGATCAGAGAGTTCCTGGTTGAGGAGAATATCTCCTTCTCAATAGGGAAGTCAAAGAGACAGGGCTGCAAGGGCAACTGGCATCAAGGATGGAGAAGGAATTTGAGTACTAGATCACACCTTGGAGACCAAATTCATGCTGATTCTTATTGTGCACATCCTTTCATTGCAATGATTACAATCCCTTCCATGCATCATCAAATAACCAAAGTGTATACCACATACACCCGCCCCCCAGCTGCCATCACAAAGCCCTTCTCCCTCCCTGAGTCCAGTGTCCCCAGACACTCCATCTGTCCATGTGATTGTCTCTGTCTCCATCCTTGGCATCACTGCCTCTCTGGGTAGGGTCCTGCTCTCCATTCTTCTCACTTGATGGTCCCAGGAACCTCCACTCCTGGTCTGCAAAATCAATCACTCTCCTCCTTTTGTCAAAAAAAAATTATACCTCTATGTTTCCTATCCTCACAGTCAGTCCTGATGACAATTATTCACTAAGGTACTACAAGAATCTCATCCTCATTTCCTTTCGCCAGCCTGTTCCCAACGGATTGGGAATCATTCAATGGTGATTCTAACTTTCCCCACCCCATCTGGAACAAGATTCCCTCTTGAAAGTTTGTAAGCCAGTCACTTCTTGTCTTTATAGTCCCCCCCCCCTCTTTTTTGGGGGTAGTCAATGTCTAAGTTGCCCATCCCTGTCAATTGTGTGTACTGAGGGGGTGGGAGTGATCCTCACTGTGAAGATTTGTTCCCTTTTTTGAGCTAGTATATCCATAAATACTATAACTGATTAGAATATCTAAAATGAGAATTCCAATGGTCGGGCTAATGGAGGGGTGGCAGCTGAACAATGTGCGAGAACTGCGAGACATGGTGGAGGTGTTAAATGAAACCAAGACCACGGAACAGCGGGGTGAGAGGTATCTGGAGACCAGGTCGATGGGGGGACGCTGCCTAGCGGGAAGAGACTGCAGGGGCCAGCCAGGCTGTCCTACTTACCCCGGATGTGAGGGCGCCATCCCGGCCTAGCCATTGGATCGTGGCTTTGAGGCGGGGTTGACCAACTTAGAGACCCACAAGTACAGCCCAAAGCATCTCATTACAACCCTGTTGCCCCTTTGCGCTTCCACCTCTTGACTGACACGACATCCTAGGACGAAAACCCCACCTTTGAGCCAGACATAAGGGCCCTAGCACAAGGAGATTCGTGTTTAACAGCGACCACACAACCTCCACTCGTCTGTCTGTTGTGCTGTGTTGGTTTGAATTGCTGTAATTCTGAGGGATATGCCACTGGTATTTTAAATAACCAGTAGAGTCACCCATGGTGGAGAGGTTTCAGATGAGCTTCCAAACAAAGACAAACTAGGAAGAAAGAGTGACAAACTACTACCGAATCTCTAGTCATTGAAAACTCTATGAATAGCAGAGAAACACTGTCAGATATAGGACCGGAAGGTGGGAAGGCACTCAGAATGTGACTGGGGGAAAAAAAATTCCTCCTCAAAGTAGAGAAAAGCTCACAGAACCTTCATTTGCTAATGGGCCACAATTAAAATGAAGACAAACAGCTGTAAACATCCATTGAAAATCGGAACATGGAATGTACGAAGTATGAATCTGTGAAAATTGGAAGTTGTCAAAATGAAATGGAATGCATAAACTTTGATATCTTAGGCATTAGTGAGCTGAAATGGACTGGTATTGGCCATTTGAATCTGACAACCACATGGTTTACTAGGCAGGGAATGACAAGTTGAAGAGGAATGGTGCTGCATTCATCGTCAAAAAGAACATATCCAGATCAGTCATGAGGTACAATGCTATAAGTGATAGGATAATATCCATGCGCCTACAGGGAAGCCCAGT
>NW_006410160.1:16029-17051 GCF_000296735.1 Chrysochloris asiatica | reverse complement strand
TTCAAATCCACTAGCTGTTCCATGAGACAGACGTGACAGTCCCTTCTATAGAGCGCAGCCTTGAATACAGCCTCATTTTCAGTTCGTGATTTGATGCTTACCTCTTTAGGTATGAACACGCATCTTCTGTAAAGCCAGTTGGAGACATCTAGTCTTGGATTTCTTTACAGATAAAATGGAAGGTGGTCTTATGCATAAATTGTTGTTGTTGAGTGCCATCGAGTCAGTTCCGACTCATAGCGATCCTTTTCCAAGGAGCAGCTGGTGGATTTGGACCACTGACCTTGTGGTTAGCGTTCCTATGCCACACCAGGACTCCATTTATGCATAAATAAGACAGAATAAAATAGGTTCTTATTTAAAAACAAAGCAAATGAAAGCATGAAGCATGCACTGTCAGGTTAAACAAATGGCTCTTCTTGAGTGTAACTGTTGAGTTGCTTGTTTGTGGAGCTGTAAATGTTGCCATTGCATTAATTAGCTTGTGTGTACTTTTCAGGGTGTGAAAAGCTGAGTCTGTGGGAATTAACAGGGGATGACTAGAAAGGGAATCACACTTAGAATGGTTCCCATCAGCTGGAGTCTTGCAAGTCTGGGTAGGAGCTGCAGAATGAAAGAGTCCCAGCCCAGGTCAAGAGCCAGGTCAGTCCCGTTTGTTTTCTGAGTGAAGCTAAGGGTCAACTTCCAACGTGGGTGACAGTTAGTGGGGAGAACGCATTCCAAGTTAAGAAGTCCTTTCTAGGTTAACAAACTAATTCCTCGTTCTGAGTTCTAACTGTTTAAGATTAATATATTTTTATTTTGGGGGAAATTTTAGTAATGGCATACAGTATACGCAAAAAGCCATTGTGTTAAGTCAATTCCAACTTATAATGACCCTGTAAGACAGAATAGGAGTGTTCCGTAAGGTTTCCGAGGCTGTGCATCTTAACGGGAGCAGATGGCCATATTTTTCTCTCAAGGAGTGGCTGGTGGATTTGAACCATTAGCAGCTGAGTGCTTTACTCACTGTTCACCCAGGC
>NW_006410160.1:8402-11198 GCF_000296735.1 Chrysochloris asiatica | reverse complement strand
GTTTCCCAGGCTGTCATTTTTACTGCAGTAGATCACTGGGACTTTGCTCTTTAAAGCTTCCGGGTAAACTTCCGACCTTTCCGTTAGCAGCCTGTTGAGCATCTAACCATTGCCCCACCAAGGATCATAAATATGTATGTTATATTTATAATAAAAATAATTCACAAAGCTTATATTGAATGCCTATCTGGTTTCTAAGAAGTTGTGGTAGTGCTTTAGGATAAACACTGGACTGCTAACTGCAAGGTTATCAGTTCAAACCCACTAGGCTCTCCTCAGAAAAATGATGAGGCTTTCTGCTCCCGTAAAGATTGACAACCTAGGAAACTCTATACAGGGTCACTATGAGTTGTAATCTATTCAACGGCAGTGGGTTTGGTTTGGGTTGGTAACTAGTTTCTAATGTAAAAAGTCCAAACCACGAATCACACATGACGTACAGATGACACCCATCCACTGCCATCAAATTATAGTGTCCTTATGTAAAGATTCTGAGGCTGTTCATCTTTATGAGAGCAGAAATCTGCATGTTTCTCTTGAGGATTGGCTGGTGGATTTGAACTGTCGACCTTGTGGTTAGCAGCCCAGTTATCTTACAGGGCCACAGACATCTATAAAGAGTTTGATGTTGCAGAATGCTCCTGCATTACTTCAGTGCCCTGAAGCTGACTCTGAAGCAGGGATTCAGGTGTGTGAGGCTGTGGCGGTAGAGCTCTTAGGAGAGATACCTGCATGCTATTCAGGGAGCAGGAGAGGGAGAGGAAGGAACTGAGCAAGGCTGGGGTTTAAGGGGAAGTTGAGCCGAGGCTACGGGTAGAGCTACTGGCTGGTTTGGGGGATCTGGGTGGAAGATCTTCTTGCCTACTGAGTTTCCTTTTCCACCACGTGCAACTGTGCTGAATTGTGAATACTCAGACCCAGGTTAGAGAAGGATGGTAAGAGTAAGAGATGGATGGGACAGGCCTGGGCAATGGCGTTCTGTTACACAAGGATCAGTTACACCGTGCTGGGAGGACACTGGCTTTGAAAGATTAATTGCTCTATAACAAAGCACTTTCATCACTCAAATCCTTTCATTCTTCGAAGCAATGTCCATCTTCAAAGCCATCAATGGCAAACCCCACAAACCTGTTGTCAACTCAACTCAATTCATGGTGGTACAAGAGAACAATGGTGGGCCTGCACCATCTTCCCAGTGGTTGCAAAGATCAAGTCCTTTGCTGTGGCCACAGTGTATGCTGAGTGTCTTCCAACCTGGTGGTTGGTGATTATGTGCCATGGAGTTGCTTCTGACTCATAGTGACCCTGCATAGAGATGGTTTCCAAGGCTGTAAATCTTTATGGGAACAGAAAGCATCATCTTTCTCCCACGGAACAGCTGGTAGTTTCAAACTGCTGACCTTGCGATTAACAGCCCTATTCATAACCACTATTCTACCAGAGCTCCTGTCCTAGAGGGCTCCTTTTCCAGCATGCTGGACAATATTTCATTGTGATTCGCAAGGTTTTCATGAGCTAATTTTTGGAAGTAGCTCTCAAGGCCTTTGTTCTTTGTCTGTCTAGAAGCATCCCTGAAACGTTCCACCACGGGTGACCCTGCTGGTATTTGAAATTAAGGTGGTATCGTTTCCAGCATCCGAGCAACAGGCAAACCAACCCATGCACAGTGCAATAGACTAACAGATGGGTGGTGGTTTGAGGTACAGAAGGTAAAATCTGGGACCTGCAGAAGTTGGTCAGAAGAGCATAGATTGAGGCTTTTGAGCCACATTGTGCCCAAACTGGGAACAGGTTCCAAGTCAGAGTGCCCATGCATTCATTTTTCTTTTTTTCTCTCTTCCTTCCTTCCTTCCTATCCTTCTTTCTTTTTCATTTTACAAACTTTTTTTTTTTAAATGTCTTATTGCTTTAGTGAAAGCTTACAGAGCAAATCCCTTTTGCATTTCACAGTTTAGACACATTTTGGTTTTTGACAGGAATTGCAATCCCCACAATGTTAACTGCACTCTTCCCACTTCCTCCCTGGCTTCCCTAGTTCCATTCGTCCATCTTTCCTCCCCCTTCTTACCTTTTGAAAGGCTGCTCTTTTGTTTTCCTGTAGTTGATTATTCTGAGGAACACGTTCCCTCACGAGTATCATCATTCACTCCATAGACCTGTCTATTTGGCTGAAAGGTGATCTCTGCGAGCAGGTTCCATTTCAGATTTGAAGGGTGTCTAACGACCATAGTCCCAAGGACTCTATCCATCTCTATCAGACAAGTATGTCTTGTCTTTTCTATAATTATGAATTTTGTTCTATGTTTTTCTCCCACTCTGTCCAGGACCTTCTATTCTGATCATGATGAGAGCAGTTGGAAGTGATAGTCGGGCACCAGCTAGTTCTTCTGGTCGGGCACCATCTAGTTCTTCTGGTCTCAAGCTAGTGTAGTTTATGTGGTCCAGCAGTCCTTTGGGCAAATTGATTCCTTAAGGATTTGATTTTCTTCATTCCTCTTTACTCCAGAAGGGACGAGACCCATAGTTGTATCTTAGATGGCTTCTCACACGCTTTTAAGACCCCAGACCCTGCATTCTTCAATAAATTTACATTGTGAGTGGATGTGACATGCAAAGACCTTAGGCAGGGGTCCCTCTTGTCCACGCATGAGATGCCACCCAAACCAGCACTGTCTAGTGGAAATATACCACAAGCTACATATTTCATTGACATCTATTTTATTGAAGACACTATATCCAAGGTATTGTTATTTCAACATGTAATCAATCTAAAATGATTGATGAGATATTTTACTT
>NW_006410160.1:0-8209 GCF_000296735.1 Chrysochloris asiatica | reverse complement strand
TGTTCCTATAGGACAGAGTAGAACTGCCCCATACTGCCCCATAGGGCTTCCAAGGTGGCGTGGTACTGTAGGATAAGCAATGGACCACAATGTCTGTTTGAACCACAAGGTTGGTGTTTCAAACCCACCAGCCACTCCTTGGAAACCCTTCACAGGGTAGCTATGAGTCAGAAGCTACTCACTTAACAACAAGCTTTGCAGAAGCAAATTGCCTCATCTTTCTTTCATGGACGAGCTGGTGGGTTCGAACCACTGACCTTTTGGGTAACAATCTAGCACTTACTCACTGTGCCACCAGAGATCCTTTTTACACTCACCCACACACAGCTGCCGAGGTGATTCTGGCTCACAGTGACCCTGTGAATACAGCTGTACCACAGAGAATCCCAGGCTCCAATATGTACAGAAGCAGACTGCCTCATCTTTCTCCCATGGAGTAGCTGCAGACCACGGTCCAAGGGCTCAGTAGTCACATGTGGCTGGTGGTACCATAAACCAGCGTGTACCTCCTTTATCATCGCGTTTATTAGAATGAAGAAACGCAAACCCCTTTCAATAGAGAAAGATGACTAACTTTTGCTAAGCATTTACTTTTCCAGACACCAGACAGGCATTTGACACCAAACCCGAGGTTGTTGTTGTTTAACGATGTCAAGTCGATTCGTCTCATAGCGATAGGGTTTCCTGGATAGGGTTTCCAAGGAATGGCTGGTGAGTTTGAACCGCCTGCCTTATGGTTCAAACTAACCTTTGGTCCAATGGTTTATCCCACAGCGCTACACCAGGACTGCAATCCCGAGATACTACTTGGTTACACATTTCACAGATAAGGAAATAGGTTAAGAAAGTGTTGGTAACTTGGCCAATAAAAAGCCAGGTCTCAAACACAGGCAACCTCACCCTAGAGTCAGGAGCGTCATGACATATGAACACCCTCAGAGCTCTCCCAGATATAGCCCACAAAAGAGGAAGAGAACACCTACAGCTTGGTTTCCAGGAACGCTGACCTACATTTCTGGGACTGCCTCCTCTATCAGATTCATACGCCACTTCCCTTTCCATACCACACCTCTTCCCATGTCACGTCCCCTTTCCACACCACACCTCTATCCATGCCACGCCCATTTCCACGCCACTGCCCCTTTCCACACCACACCTCTTCCCACGCCACTGCCCCTTTCCACACCACACCTCTTCCCACGCCACCGTCCCTTTCCACACCACACCTCTTCCTACGCCACGCCCTCTTCCCACACCACACCTCTTCCCATGCCACACCCCTTCCACACCACGCCCCCTTTCCACACTGCGCCTTTTCCCACACCACGCCCCCTTTCCACACCATACCCCCATACCCCTCCCCCTTCCCCACCACACCCCTTTCCATGCCACTCCCCCTTCCCATGCCCCTCAAGCAGACCAACCAAGTGGACAAAGTTCATGACTCCTGACCACCAGCCAGGTGGAGATATCACATCCTGTTCTGAGGTATGAATAATAAACTTGGAATAGAGACACAGTTAATATTGTTATCTTGTCTCACCCAGACTATTTGGATGTGTAGCAGACAATCAATTCTGTGAATCTTGCCAGAGTCAAAGATGGGCCGACTTGGTAAATGAAATCATTGTTCAAGTACCGCCAGCCAACAGCCTACGCCATCTCCTCCAGTGGTAGGTGCAAATCAACAAGGTACACAGAGTAAGGAAGATTTGTATTCTATTGGTGGTGGTGTTGTTATGTACCGTGGAATCGGTTCCGACTCATAGAGACCCTGTACAGGGTTTCCGAGGCTGTAAATCTTTACAGGAGCAGAAAGCCTCATCTTTCTCCCGCAGAACAGCTGGTCGTTTCGAACTGCTGATCTTGCAGTTCGCAGCCCGATTTGTAACCACTACGCTACCAGAGCTCCTTACATGTTATCCATTGATTCTGACTCATAGTGACCCTGTATAGGGTTTCCAAGCTGTACATCTTTGTGGGAGCAGAAAGCCTAATCCTTCTCCCGCTGAGTGGCTGGTGGGCTCGAACCGCCAATCTTGGTTGCCAGTCCATTGCTTATCCTACAAAGCCACAGTACTCCCTTTTCCCCCTATTGTTGTTAAGTACCCTCGGGGCGTTCTGACTCTTAGCAACCCTGGATAGGGTTTCCAAGGGGTGACTGGTGAGTTTGGACCTCTGACCTTGTGATTCAAATCACCTCATGGTCCAATGCTTATCCTACAGTGCCACACCAGGACTCCACATTTTTCCTATCTATTCAGTGAAATCCCAAATAAATTCCCAACAGTTTGGGGGCGGGGTGGGGGGGTTGTTGGCCAGCTAGTTCTAAGCTTTATATGAAAATACAAAGGATCTAAGATCCCCGAGCCAATCTGGAGGAAAAAAAAACAAAGATGGAGAATTTACAGCATCAGCTATCAATCAAGACCTCCTGCGAAGTTATAATAATTAAGATATAATAACTGTATCTTAATATAAAATAAGATAGAATAATTAATATCTGTGTAAGCATAGACAACTAGAACAAGGAACAAATTAGTGTCCAGAAAAGAGACACACATGAAAAAAAGCTCCTGATTTACAGCAAAGAGTAGAAAATGGGTCTTTCCATAGAAGACGTTGGTTCAGTTAGTTGGATATCTGTAACGTAAAAAATAAGCCCTCCAGTATATCCAAACCCACTGCCATCGAGTCGGTTCCAACTCATAGTGACCACACAGATCTGCTCCTTAGGTTTCTGAGACTGTAAATCTTTAGGGGAGCAGACAACCTCATCTTTCTACCTTGGAGCAGCTGGTGGGTTTGAACCACTGACCTTTATTAGCAGCCCCATGCTTAGTCCACTGTACCACCAAGGTTTCTTTTACTGCATACATACAAGATCATTTGAGTTGGGCCACTGACCCAAATGTGAAAGGTAAGACAAAAAAGTGCTAGAAAAAATATGTCCTGTGTGATTTATGTATTCATCCACCCCATCCCATAGCCCGTGGTTTTGCTTCTGAAAGTTTCTTTGGAAACTTTGCTTTGAACTCAAAAACCCAAGTCAAATGAGTTCAACAGCAGAGAAATGTACACCGCACCTGGAGGCAAATCTGAAGCTCTTGGAAGTTTGTTCCAGGTGCTCTGAGACCCCCGCTGTTTCCCTCAACCAGCTTGTATTCATTTGAAAGTTGGATCCCCTTCCTCATTCAGGGAAAGGAAGAATTACTACAAATTTTTTTTCAACAAGGTTTCATAATTTTCAGTGTACATGTATTGCTTTTTGTGGGGGAGGGAGGTATATTCATTCTTAAATATTTTATTTTTTGGTGCTACTTTAAATGGAATTGTTCTTTTTAATTCATTGTCAGTACCAAAATTGCTAGCACATAGAAAAGCAACAGATTTTTGGATATCCGTCTTGTATCCTACAAAGGTGTTCAACGCATTTGTCAAAACTCATTGGATTTTACACTTGAGATCTATTCATTTCGTTGCATGTAAAGTTGGTCTCAGTAAAAATAATAATCATAGTAAGTACATTTTAAAAAACGAACAGGACTAGTAATTTCTAAAATGAGACTGTTCTTGTGTCTAGAAGTACTAAAGGTTTATGTAATTGGACTGATATGCCATTAAGCAAAGCCTCTCTCGGAGAGAAATGAATAGTGGTGTTCAACAGAGCAGAGCTAATGACTGTTAATGGAAAAATAAAACCATCCAATGTTGATGCTCCAAAGAATTATGATGTTCACTCAGTCTGTAGCTATGGCGATAGGGGATCATGTGTTCTCTAACTTGCATTACACTGACAATGATTTGGTGAGAGCAATCTCTCCAACAAAAGACATTTCCTTCCCTTCAACAGAAATACCGAATGTTAAGTACTTTTGGAATTGGTATTATCTGTTATTATCAATGGACACGCAGGCAATTTTGACTGTGCTCAGCACGACAATCTAGGTCGTCTTCGTCTTGAGGCAACTTAACAATGAATAGAGCTTTCCCTGCTGTCTCTTCAGCAGCATCACAAATGCTGAGATCCCCGTTTGGGAATAATGAGGAAAAGTTTAAGTTAGCAAGCAAAAAGAGAAGTCTACTTTTTGGGCAACTTCTTGTGAAAATATAGAAACAATGAGCAAGTTGTCCCAACTACCAAGATAGGCAGGACCATCCCAGGCAGTAATGAGACACATTCTATTTCTTCTAGAGAGCTCATGACATTAGCAAATCTATGAACACATGGCACCTGACCAATGTTTCCATGACTTCTAGTGTTTACAAGGAAAGCTTCAAGACCAGAGCCTCCAAGGTCCTTGAGACTTTGGACCTAAATTGAAAACAGACCAGAAGGGGTCAAATGGGTTCCATGGGCCCAGTTCATTTTCTCACTGAGAATAGGATTCACCCTCCGAGGTTATACATCTCTGAGACCCTTCTCTAAAACTGCTGTTGTCAATTACCAAGGACTTGATTCTGTGTCTGCAGTGTAGAACTGCTCCAGAAGGTTCTCACAGTGTAACCTTTTGGAAACAAATCACCATGTCTATCTTTCAAGGTGCCTGTGGGTGGTTTAGAACCACCAACCTTTCAGCGAGTAGTAAGGCACTTAACCATTTATACTACGCAGCCTCCATACTCTAAGGTTACCTTCAGTGAAAACTCCAAACAAAACCAAACCATTTCCATCAAGTCAATTCTGACTCACAGAGACTCTAGGCAGACTAGACCTGCCTCATAGAGTTAGGCTGTAATTTTACTGCAGACTCCAAATTATAACATCAGCAGTTTGAGGCCACTAGTCACTCCTCAGGAGAAAGATGAAGCTTTCTCCTGTGGCAAAGATTTCAAAAGCCTCAAAAACCATGGCAATGCAGGATTGCTATGAGTTGGCACCGACTCAACAACGCTTACCAACAACAATCTTTACTGACACAAACTACCTCATCTCTGTTTTACATGGTGGTTGGTATATTAGAACCATCAATCTTTTGCAGTGAAAACTAGCCAATGATATTTAAGACAATCTGCCTATCTGTAGTCTCCAAAATTCAACTGCTGGCTTGTAAATAATCTAGATATTCCTGAGACGATTGCAAATAGCCACCCTTCAAGTACCCGCTATGTTAAATGGTATTGCTAGCTGTTGAGTGACCTGCAGCCCTGAGTTGTCCCACTGGTTTTGCACATAATCCTCAGTTTAATGATATTTGATACAAATCCTGATCATTAAGAAAAAAATTCACTATCCCTCTCAAATCACTTGAACACATTTGTGCTCTGTCTACAGAAAACTAAAACACCATACACACACAATGCCAATATTTTTTTTTCTTAATACTGTCTCATGTGTTCCCTTTCCAAAATTGCTCTCAAGGCAAGAAAACCCACCATCATAGTCCTGTCATTCCGACTTTCCTACTGAAGGACAAGGGAGAAAAATATTCATATCTGTCATCTAAAATCTCTTAGGAAGTACTTTGCGTAAGCCTTGAAACTAAGATGCTGTGTATCAATTACACAGGAATGAACAGACCGTTGCTCCCTGTTGGAAACAATGCATGTGGATACAGAGCATTGGTTCTCTGAATTTAGTCAGAGGAGATACACTATCTACCTTTGTAGGCACTGGGGATTCTGAGCTAGTCCTAAAGCTGCCGTGCATTACAAATATGAGCTATAGGTTTCAGAGAGTTAGGGGGCGCCTTGGGTGCCTTCACTCTGGGGATCTAGCATGCGTGTGTCTGAACACACACGGGAGAATGTTTTCTGAAATCTCTGGCAGTTTGGGGCAGAAGTAAGGGTGTAGTGTGGTAAAAATCTTCTCCCTATACCATCTGAGAATTTAATACTGGGAGAGTAAGACCGGAGGAATCCTCCAGAGTCCTGTCATCCACAGCTCTGGTTTTGGAGCGAAGACAACGGAGGCCAAGGTTGGATGTGATGTCCCTTTGATCAAAGCTACTAGACTTGTCCTGCTTTCTCTCCAATGTCTCACACAAAGATGATGTCCACAAAGTGTCCCTGGTGGGGTTGAGACTTGGGTCCTATGCAAATGTCAGTATTGCTTTCCTTCGATGTCTGACACAGACAAGGAGTCCTGGTGACATAGTGGTTAAAGCACTTAGCTGCTAAACAAAAGGTGGGTGATTTGAACCCGCCAGCTACCCTGCAGGAGAAACATGTGATTGTCTGTTTCTGTAAAGGTACAACCTCCAAACCCTGTGAGGCAGTTCTACTGTGAGGTGTAAGCTGGAATCAATTCGATGGCACACCACAACCATGTGTTCAAAGTACCTCTGAACTAGAGGACCATAGACCATCATCATCTTCAATTTTCAGAGGAGCAGTTGGTGTGTTTGAACTGCCGACCTTGTGGTTACCAGTCTAGTGCCAGTGAATGATGCTTCCTGCCCTGCCACACCTGGTAACCATCATAGACTTTTTCTTTTATCATGAAAACCTATTCTTGACTTTTTACGGTAGTTGTCTCATACACTATCTTTCCTTTGCAACTGACGAATTTCACTCAGCAGAATGTCCTCCAGGCTCCTCCATACTATGCGATATTTTGCAGATCCGCTGTTATCCTTCAGTGTTGCATAATATTCCATTGTGAATAATGCTACAATGAACCTGAGTGTGCCTATATCCATTTGTGTCACGGCTCAGGATATTTCTCAAGAATATATACCAACTAGAGAGATTGCTGGATCATACGGTATTTCTGTTTCCAACCTTCTGAAGCACCATATCAGTTTCCACAGTGGTTGCGCCATTTTACAGTCCCACCAGCAGTTTAGGAGGGTCCCATTCTCTCCAGCATTTGTTGTCTTCTGTTTTCTTTTTGAACTTTAGACCACTACTGTAAAAAGTCAAGAAGAGGTTTTCATGATAAAAGAAAAAATCTATGATGGTTACCAGGGGTGGGAGGGCAGGAAGAATCATTCACTGGCACTAGACTGGTAACCACAAGGTCGGCAGTTCAAACACACCAACTGCTCCTCTGAAAATTGAAGGTGCTGATGGTCTATGGTTCTCTAGTTCAGAGGTACTCACTAATGGCTGGTATAGAGTCCTGGTGTGGTACTGTGGGTTAATGCATCAGACTGCAAAGTCGTTTGAACGGCAAAGTCAGTGGTTCAAGCTCACCAGCTGCTCCTTGGAAACCCTATACAGGGTCGTTATGGGTCGGAATCGACTCAATGGCATTTAACAACAACAACAACAAAGGCTGGTATGATGTTGTAGGACAAGCACTGGGAATCAAACCACAAGGTCAGTGGTTCAAACCCACCAGCCACTCCTCGGAAACACTATACAGAATTACTATGAGTTGGAACCGACTTGATGGCACTTATCAACAACAACAATGGCTAGTGAAGGAACCCTGGTAGCAGTGTGGATTAAACATTGGGCTGCTAACTGAAAGGGCAGCAGTTTAAATCCACCAGATGCTCCCATAAATATTTACAGCCTTGGAAATCCCATATAGGGTCAGTATGAGTCAGAAATGACATGATAGCTGCAGCCGCCGTGGCTGATGAGTGTGAGCATTTTTTCATATGTTTGTTGGTTGCCTCAATGTCTTCTTTGGTGAAGTGTCTGTTCATGTCCTCTGCTCATTTTGAATGTTGGATGTTGACGTTTTCTATAAATTTTAGAGTAGTCTAAAGCCGGACAGTGAATAAGGAAGACCATAGAAGAATTGATGCTTTTCAGTTATGGTGTTGGAGGAGAATATTGAAAGAACCAATAGATCTGTGTTGGAAGAAGTGCAGCCAGAGTGCTCCTTGGAGGCCAGAATGACCAAACTTCGTCTCTCCTACTTCGGACGTATTGTCAGGAGGGACCAGTCGCTGGAGAAGGATATCATGTTTGGTAAGGTTGAGGGTCAGAGAAAAAGAAGAAGACCCCCCAACGAGATGGATTGGCAAAGTGGTAGCATCAATGGGCTCAAACGTGGCAACAATTGTGAGGTTGGCCCGGGACCAGACAGTGAATCGTTCTGTTGTACACAGGGTCTCTATGAGTTGGTACTGACTCAATGGCACTTAACAACAACAACAATGTCAATATGTCATTGCCAAAAATTTTCCCAGTCTATGGTCTCTGTTTTCACTCTTTTGCTGAAATATTTTGATGCACCTAAGTGCCTAATTTTTAGGAGGTTTCAGACATCCATTTTGTCTTCTGCTGTTTGTGTGTTTTTAGTTATGTTGTA
>NW_006410159.1:6286-16879 GCF_000296735.1 Chrysochloris asiatica | reverse complement strand
GGAGTTAAGCTGGGACAGGCACCCAGCAGAGCTGGCCAGACTCACGCCTGCAGGGGAACTGGTTCCTCTTTAAGAACAGGAGTTGATAGGGAAAGAATGTCGCTGTGGGAGACCTCAAAAAGAATACATGAAGCAAGGGAAAGAACACTGGGGAATAAATCACTGTCCAGTCTGGCTCCTAGCATGGGACCTTGAAAAGTCACTGCCCCTCTCTAGATCATAAGTCAATTCGTTACTTTTATAAAAGTAAGTATCTGAGTCTTATGGTCTTCAAGTTTTCAATTAGACCCAAATTTGATTTTTCTCCATTCCATGGGAAAAGAACATTCTCCTTCACCAATCCATCCTCATGACTACAGAGGAAATAAAAGAGAGGTTCTGAACTCAAATGCCTACAGAGGCCAAGTGGGTAATATGAAAGAATGAGGTTGTGGGTTAGGGCTATAACAAACACAAGATCCCATAAAGGGGCAGCTGCTGTTCAACTCAGAGAGCTGTCACCCTTAGATAAGATAATACAATTTTTTGAGGAAAAATAAATCCAGACTTTTATAATGTAGTTTGTTGACTATTTAGTCTTGGCAATAAATTCTTTTTTAAAAAAATGAAGGCAACTCTGCATATGAAGCAAAATTTTAATCCCATGGCCAGACACAGTCTACAGACCTATAGCTCACTAGTTTATAATCACTGGCATAGAGGATATTATTATATCTTATTTAAGTAGCCTTGGTGACATGGTGGGTTACATGTTGAGCTATTAACGACAAGGTCAGCAGTTTGCATCCACCAGCCACTCTGCAGGAGAAAGATTAGGCTTTCTGCTCCCATAAAGATTTATAGATGTGGAGACCTAAATAGAGTTGCTGTGCATTGGAACCAATGCAACACATAAATGACCCAAACCACCACCAAGTTTATGACTTTTAATTGAGTCTTTTCAGTAGGATGATCATTTACTTTGATCTTAAGTTTCAGATTCACTGTACAGAAGCAGTTTCTGGACTCTTAGGTAAGAACTAGAGCCACATCTTGGGTTTGTAGACTTGTTGCCTCTTGATGCCCTCGGTGCCCTCTCTTTCAATCTGGCCCTCGGTGCAGCAATGGTCATGGCACCTTCAGGAAGGTACTGAAGCTCAAAAGCTAGAAACCATCCCAGTTTTTCCCATATCATCTCCTCCATTATTTTCAAACTGAGAAGTGGTCCCCAAGATAAACTACAACCAAGCAGCGGATGTGGCGAGCAGCAACCAAAGATGGGGCCAGTTAGAGGGACAATTGTAGCAGTTCAAGTCACTGCCCGTTGACACTCCCACCTCCAGTAGTCAGAGGATAGGAAGTGTGATCACTGACAAGATTAAGGCCATGTGAATATCCTCATATGGATCCAATTCCTGAGCCGAATGAACTTTGCCCAGTTGTTCCTGTGCAAAACAGGAGACTCTCGGTTCATGGTTTCTTATTTGACTAACTGTGGTTTTAAGATACAAAACATACTCAGGCCTTATATCAAACACATTTATTCTTAAAGTGAGTAGCTCAGAGAGGACAGCTATAGGAGGGTGGAGTATTTACAGTAAAAAGATTGTGGGTGCTAGCCAAACTTCAAATACTGTCATAGCAGGGTTATTCCAATAGTAGTTTTATAGCATGGCAGATCACACGTGTTAAAATTAACTGCATTCTCCAAACACCTTTCAATGGATGTGTACAATGATTGAAAACATTTCCAGACTCCTCTACTTAAGGACAAAGGGATTTTGCAAACTGGATTTACAAACACTCCAAAGCCAGTATATTACAACACACCCAAAACCATGCACATCCATTAAAAATGGAAATATTTTGTCTTCAATGAAATTAAGTAGACAATCAAGGTAAACAGGCAAGAGATAGTTTACTACACTTATGTGTAAGGCACTGAATTCTTGCATACAGAATCCTAGTGTCAGCCTTCATTTCAAACATGACATAGAAAACATGTGGCAGAAAAATGAGTTACCTTCAATATGAAGGATGCAAGTTACATATACTGACAACACTCTCAAAGAGACAGCAGTATTGCAGGAGGAATGCCAGTCTTTCAGGGTGGGCCTTCTTGGGAGTCCAAGAACTCCTAGGCTATCAGATGCCCATTCATATATTTGGGTTAAGCAACTCCAATATTCCGGTGTAATCAAGGCACTTGTAAAAAAACTACCTTTGACATGACAACAGAGGCCCTAGCAGTTGTTAGCCATTGATGATGGCATGGTCTTTGGTTATACTGAGAACCCAAGCATAATGCCTTGATTACAAACAAGGTCAATTGTAACTTGAGGATTGTAAACCCAGATTTGCTTAAACTTTGCCCAAATCACATTTCTTTTCTTTATAAATCGCATTTGAACAGAATAGCTTCACTTGAGATCTCGATTCTCCTGTTATAATTTACCTTTCCCCAACACCATTTCACACCCTCAAAGTTTATATTTTTCTCCACGAGAACATATACAGATCTTTTATCCCCTCTAGAAATCATTTTCCCAGGAGAGAATTGAAAAACCAACTTAAAAAACACAAAATAACCTTACATTCTCTCACCAACCAAATTATCAGGCCTCTCACTCCCACTGTGACTTAGCTGCAGAGCCTCTCTATATACATTCCAGACATCCCTCATACCAGTAAGCACAGCTTTCCATTACCATCAACTGTCCTTCCTCAGCCTTCTCTTACCCAATGTGAAAGCTACTGAATTGAGGTATTACTTTTATAAAGGTACTTATGAAGGCATTTAAAAGGTATTACTTTTATAAAAATAGGTCTCAGGCTGTTACTTAATCCTCCAAAGCAAAATTGGGCTGTGTCATCTCTATTGGCCCAAAATCTAAATTCTCAAGTGGCTATCTTCTTTTGTAGCCAGGTCTTAAAAGGTCAAACCTAAACCTACTGAAGGAAAATAGCAAAGACTTCCCAATATAGAACAATACAGTCCTAGAATTACATTGGGAAATGCGACAGATCAAGACCAGTCACTAGGTTAATTCATCGATAAGAGGCCAAGTTCTCCAGTCTCCCCCAGCTCTGCCATTCTGGGAAGAACCCACTAGCCAGCCTTGGACTGCCAAAGATTGTTGACTCCAACTCAGTTTTGGGGGGCGCATGGTGAAATACACAGTCCTTGGATGCCATCTGTGTCTGTACCCCATCAGGTTTCCATTGCACATGGACAATTCTATAATTCTGACCCTCGTTGTTGTCCCAGAAGATCTGCCCATTGGCATGGTAAGAAATGCAGAACTCAATTTTCTCCTCTGTTGGAATGACTTGGGGTAAATCGATAGCAAATGAGAAGGTGTCGCTATCTGAGCCACCATACACATTTTTCATGTAGATACAGTCTACATCAGTGTAGTTTTTCCAAGTATCAAAAGTGATACGGACTTGAACCTTCTTCTCAAAGCTCACATTTTTTACCTTCACAGTCCCAGTCAATGTTCGCTCTTGCAAAGAGCAGTTCTCCAAACAGACCAAGTTTTTCTGAAAGCGCTTCCGGAAACTTAAGTAGTCAGATGAAGGCTGTGGAAAATCTAAAATCAAGTTTTTCTCTTCATGGAGTTTTAAACTGGAGGAGATCTCATTAAGGTCCAAGAGATCAAACTGGAGATCCCATGCTGGTTCTTCTGGGAGGTCGGAGAAGACATGGATGGCAGTGAGAGCAAGGCCCTTGGAGTCAGCAAACACAACACGCTTCTTGGCTTGGTTGTGTGAGTGCTTCCAGTCGTTCTGTGATTTGGCCTCCTGTTTTACATTGAGGCACGGTTTCAGAGGCTTCAATTTGTTCACAAAATGTCTTCGTTTAAAATCATCATAAGGGCCCAGGAAGCTCTTCAGAGGTGGTGAATGAGTCAAGCAGAATCTCATGGCCACATCCACCGGCATGACTGAACTTGTCAAAGGCCGTGGATCTAAAACCTGGATCATTCTGGAATGGAACAAAAGAGGAGTTATCATCTACATCTGGAATATTCTCCCCTAAGTGTCAAATACATACTTGCATGTTCTATTTTTGTGCTAACTTATAGTGGGTACAGTAATTATCATGAGGTACTATTATTATATGGTAAAAGAGAAGAGAATTAAGCTATCAAACCTACATACTATGTTTAGCTCTATCCCTGACTGACTACAGGGCTGTGGGTTAATTTCATAAAACACTTGGAGGTCTCAGTTTTCCCATCTGAGAAAGAAAAAGGTTGGATTTGATTATCTCTAATATAGCTCTAAGGAGTTCTGTTAGCATACTGGATTATGAGTTGAGCTGCTAACTGCAAGGTCAACAGTTTGAATCTACAGCTGCTCCATGGGAGAAAGAAAAGGCTTCCTGCTTCTGTAAAGATTTACAGCCCTAAATGGGCCAAGGCACACAACCACAACCACAACCACAACCACCACCACCACTACAGATTGAAAACCCAATTGCTCTGCTCTGGACTAGCACTTCTCTAACTGTCTGCTCACAATAACCCAATAAGCTTGATTTTACTTCTTTTCTTTCTTTCTTTTTTTTTTAAATATAGATTCCTGGGCCATACATTTACTAAGGCAGAGCCTCTGGATGTGGGGCCCAGGAAGTGACTATTTTCTTAAACCTTCCCAGGTGATTCTGATGACCATACAGGGTCAGAACCTCTGGTTCCACACTCTGAGCTCTCGCTAGCTACCTTTGCTGATGTTGGTATAGATTTGCATATGCTTCTCTGGAAAAGTAACCCACTGGAAAAGAAAAAAAAAAAACAACAACTAAGTATTCTCATGAATATATGAAGTATTTTTTGAGTATATGAAGACTGGAAAGATTGAAGTAAGTCAGAGGATCTGCTTTGCACTTAGATTATCAAACACTTCCTCATTTTTCATAAATAAACATATGACCAACAAGTAAGCAACACAGATGCTTAAAGAAATCCTTTACATAATCTATACTCAATATGGAAAGAAGTCCACGACAGGTCCACATTTAAGTCAGAAGGAAAAGCTGATTACCTGAAAGGTAGATTGATTTTGAAATATATATAAGAATAGTCTTGCTGGTCATACAGAGACTGGAGGAACCCCAAAACTATAGCCTTTGGTTATCTTTCAGGTCTGTAACTGAATTCATCCCATTGGCTCTATTACTAGTCAAGCAATGGAAAGATATATAGGAAGTACAACAACAAACATGAGACATGCACACCATAGAATGGTCAACCATTCAAGATCAACAGAGCAGCATTTAGCCAAGGACAAGATTCAGAAGGATTGGGAAAGAAGAATGGAAACGAGAAACATGAAAAGGAAGTGGGATGAGTGATAGTCCATGGAGGGGACTGTAATCACTGAGCTGAAATGAAGTTCATGATTTAGTGAATGTAAAACTAATGATCTGCCCTGTCAACCATCACTCAATTCACCATAAAACATTTTTTTAAATTAGGTTTTGGAATACGATATATATGCATATGTGTTTATACAGTCCACCAGGTTCCTAAGTAAGTTGAGACCTGTTCCTAAGTAAGTTGAATTTACACCTGTGTCAGGACAGGTACATACAGTTCTTATTTATGCTTATTTCAGTGCAAAAAAAAAAAAGGAGACCTCGTGGCACTGAGGCACTGGACAACTAACAGAAGCTGGCAGTTCAAATCCACCAGTTACTCCATGGGAGATTTACAGCCAGAGAAACTCTACATAGGGTCATTATAAGTCAGAATCAACTCAATGGCAGTAGTTTATTATTATTATTATTTAGTGCAACAACAACAACAACAAAGGCTAAAAAAGACTTTTTAACAATTTAAAAGCTTATTGTGCAGCAAGTGAAGGTGATTGTGATGAAGAACAGTTGTGAGTAAGGGTTGGTTTCTAAGTGAGGTTACATACTATTAAAGGGCAAGTATGAGTTGTCAGTAAGATTTGTAACTCAGGAACTTACTGTATATTGTCTTTAAAATATTGGGAGATTTTATAGAAAATACACCAAAAAGTTAACAGTTGTGTCTAGGTGACAATATTATAGGTTATTTTTTGTTTTCCTTGTATTTCTCTGGTATTTCTAATGCTTTGGCAATGGAAATAATTATTTTTATAACTAGACAATAAAGCTATTTAAAATTTTTTAACATAACCACACTCAGAAATCTAAACCAAAAATGTGTCTATCAGGGTTTTTTTTCCTGGCCTTTAGCCACCAAGTTTATGGCATTAGGATTTCTTTTCCTCCTTAGCCTTACAGATAAGAGGTGTGTGTATACTGTACATGACATTCTCAACATGGCTTTAGTAAGTGTTCACAGTAGCTGTAGGCACGTAGGCAAGTGGTTATTATCACAACACTGACAATAAAGAACATTCACAGAATTGATACACTCTGGGATTTTTTCTGGGACACCTACAAGCTTAGAACAAATTAAAGCTTACAGCAATGTTAAAAATAAGGCAGGCCAATTTTTTACAGATGTTTTCTGCTAAGTTAGGCTTGAAAAAGCTATTGAAAGTTGAGTTTGGGTTTTATCTTTTCTTTTTACATTTATAGAATGATGGTTTTTAGTGTTGGGTGATTTCCCTAAAATTTTAGGCCCTTGGCCAAGAGTTAAAAATAATAGTTTTTTCAAACTCTCAGACTAAGTTTGTAAACTGTGATAAGGAAAATGAAGGACGACTAATCAAACGCAAAGAAGGCCTTGCAATTGTTTGGGCTTGGGTTTGATTTTTTGTTTTGTTTCCATGCTAAGCTTCCTAACCTGTTAATGTCAGAGTGACCAGTTGTTCCCACAAGTTAACCCGCCCAAGTTCTCAGGACTTTTGTGCAGGACCAAAAGATTCCGAATCAGTGAGGAAGTCAACAGAAGTCAAACAAAGCCTACATTAAAACCTTTTCTGGTCTGGGATGCTGATTATCAAATTGGCTCTGTCTGGAAGGAATTTAAAAACCAAAAGTCTCTGGATGACAGATTTAACTCGGTAGTCAATCAACTCGCCCTCCGTAGGGCAGGGGCGTGGCAAGCATTAAGAGTGATCAGTGGCAATCTCCAACTTGCGCCCCATCGCCCCCACTTCACAGCGCATAGACGTGGATAGCGGCACAGCCTCAGCGCCTGTCCTATCTGCGGCGCCTCTGAATGTCACTCCGCACGCCGTCTGGCGCCCCCTGACACGTACGCCTGGGGCCAAGTGTCCCCCCTCTCCCCCATCCCTCGCTATGCCTCTGTCCCCGGGGTCTCTGTTTGCAGATATGACAAAACGGACTTCCCCGCTGCCGCGCTTTCCCCTGGGCTCCCGCAACACTCTGCAGCCGCCTACCTGGTGCAGCTCATTAGGCAGAGGTCCGGGAGGACCGAGACAGTCCGCACGCCAGCTACCAGCGCAAGTTCGCACCCCGGTTCCGGGACCTCAACCACCGCAGTCGCCCTGACCGATTGCGGGTTGGGAGAGCCAGCAAGGCAGATTATCTGCTCTGGACCACGTGAACAAACCACTCGGACCAATCGCCGGACCGCTGGCCCAAAGGCACGACCAACCAGCGTCCAGCTGGGGCGCGAGCCCTCGCCAGGGGAACGTGATCACTGCCTGCAGGACGAGCGAAACGCGAGCCCAGAGCCCCCAGCGGGGGGAAGTGGGGAACTCAGCGGCCAGCTGGCAACTGGGCGAAACAGCGCCATCACGCACGTAGCAAAGCTCACCCGGGCCGCCCGGGCGCCAGCTCCTCTGGGCTGCAGGGAAGTAGATGCCCTTTGCCATCATCAGGAGTCTTGTTGCTTGCAAATGTGTTTGTGGTCTCTGCACAGATCCTGAGCATAGAAACTTGGTATGGTTTTCCATTTGGTATTGTCCTTCCATCCTCTCCCTCACCTAGCCTGATTAATCAGAAATTGCTTGCTTTTTGTTTGATTGGAATGAATTCACAAATGCAACAACATAGGAGATAAAAGCTGTCAGGAATGACCAAATTTCTGGTTATGAAAGCATGCATAATTCCATACAATAGTGTGATGACAATATTAATTACAAAAGGTATTTTCTGTTTCAATTTATTTTTCAATATTCTCCTGTAAAATAAAACTAAAACCAGAAATGAAGTGTCCATTTCACTCAACTTAGCCAGTTAGCTATAGAGCATGAATTAACCCAAATCCCTCCAGTGGGTAATGATGTCCTTTGGAAAAGATGTTGAAACTGAAATGTTAAAAACCTCATGCTGTAAGTTTGATGACTCTTCTGAATCAGTTACTTTTGCAGAGGTTTAGTTATTTAGTTTAGTTTAGGGAACTGTGAGATCATCCGTTGTTGTTGTTAGGTGCTATTGAGTCGGTACACAGCGGAATGAAACAACCATCAGTAACAGATACAAAATTTTAAATTTCTAAGTCAAGAAGTGCATTTTTATTCTGCTCAGTTAACTTGATAGCCAGTGTTGGTGGTTGTGATGTGACTCATAGCGACCCTATACAGGGTTTGTTGTTGTAAAGTGCCGTCGAGTCGATTCTGACCCATAGCAACCCTGTATAGGGTTTCCGAGGAGCAGCTGGTGAGCTTGAACTGCCGACATTGCAGTTCAAACAGCTTTGCAGTCTGGCGCCTTAACCCACAGCGCCACACCAGGACTCGCACGCACAGGGTTTACGAGCTGTAAATCTTTACGGGAACAGAAAGTCTTATCTTTCTCTCACGGAACAGCTGGTAGTTTCCAACTGCTGACTTTGAGGTTAGCAGCCTGGTTTGTAACCACTATGCTACCAGAGCTCCTTCGATAACCAGTAGTCAGTAGTCAATTATAAATGTAATGGACAAAAATCCCTGTCTTTTAAAAATCATTGTCAAAGAGTGGAATTGTTCAAGCTGAGCAATTAACAATTGTTGTTAAGTGCCATGGACTCAGTCCTTATATAGGGTTTCCAAGGCTTTTAAATCTTTTGTGGGAGTAGAAAGCCTCATCATTCTCCGGTGGAGCAGCTGGTAGGCTCAGACCTCCGGCCTTATAGTTTAAAGCCCAGTGAGAATTCTATGGAGCCACCACGTTCCCCAGCAATGAGTTAGTAGAGTGAAGAAAACTTCATGCTGAATATCTAGGAAAGATACTTAATGCTGGACTTTGTTTTTAATGAGATATCCAACCAATGGCAAGGGTTCTAGCCCCTCAGCCCAACCAAAACTGGCTGAAAGGGCACAGCCTTTGAGTATGACACCTAATACATGAACCTAGGCAAGTTCTAGTCTTCATTTCCTCTCTTGCAAATATAGTAATGTTGTTCTGAAGACTGCAGATGAGAAAACTCAAAACAGTACACAAGACAGTAGTGTTCAACCTATGACAGTTCTCAAGGTCATTCTCAACGCCACCTCTCTGCGTTAGTTCTCACTATAGGAGACCCAGCACAGGCTCCTTAGGGTAAGCACTGGACTACAAAAAAACAAGGTCGGCGCTTAGAACCTGCCAGCAGCTCTGTGAGAGAAAGATGAGACTCTGCTCCGGTAAAGATTTATAGCATCGGACCCCTATAAAAGGTCACTATGAGTAGCACCCTCGGAAACCCTGTACCGGGTCGCTATGGGTCGGAACCGACTCGACGGCACTTAACAACAACAACAACATGAGTAGCGTAGTGGTTACGAATCGGGCTGCGAATCGCAAGGTCAGCAGTTCGAAACTACCAGCTGTTTCACGGAAGAAAGATGAGGCTTTCTGCTCCCATAAAGATTTACAGCCTCGGAAACCCTGTACGGGGTCGCTATGAGGCGGAACCAACTCCACGGCACATTACAACAACAACAACAATGCGTCAAAACTGACTCAACTTCAACTAATTTCACTCAACAACACAGGAGGTCTAGTGCTTGAGCTAAGATACTGGGAACAACTAATGCTTTTCTATGGAGTTCTGTTGTGGTGCTGTATTGCTAACCTCAAGGTAAACAGTTCAAACCCACCAGCCACTCCTTGTAAACCCTATACAGGGTTGTTATGAGTAGGAATCGACTCGACAGCACTTAGCAACAACAACAATGCTTTTATGGAGTCCTAGTGTGGCATTGTAAGACAAACACTGTACTTCAAACCCACCAGCTGCTCCTCAGAAACCCCATATAGAGTTTCTGTGAGTCAGAACCCACTCCATGGAATATGACAATGGTTTCTATAAGGAGTCCCTGGTCAGCACAAATGGTAAATGGTCAATTATTTGCCGACAAGTTGGCAGTTTGAGCCTACAGAAGACAGGCCTGGGAATCTCTTTCCAAAGGTAAAGTCTACAACTAACAACAGCTGAGCTTCTGGAGTCCTTTTTTTTTAAGGTTTTTATTGTGGATTGAGTGAAAGTTTACAGGGCACATCATCAGCTTCACATTCAACCATTCATATGACTTGTTTCATTACATTGATTATAATCCCCTCCATATACCACCAGTTAACAGTGTTTCTCTCTATCCTCTTCAGCTTTTTTTTGCAGGGGCGGGGAAACTTGACTTTTTGGAATTTACAGTCTCGGCTTTTAGGGAAGGTTTTTACATTTATCTGTGGATATCCAGGGCTCATGTATGAGATTACTAATAAGCATTACTGAATAATCAGAT
>NW_006410159.1:537-6186 GCF_000296735.1 Chrysochloris asiatica | reverse complement strand
TATTTATTATTTGTTTAAGGGACGCTGCCTGTCTTAGGTGGTCAGTGCAAATTCCTCAGTCTTACCCGTCATCAAAACTCATTGCAGCATGGCAATGGCTCTGTCTTAGGTTGCCGAGGTTTTGTGAAGTCTTTTGATATTGGTTGCTGTCATTGTTGTTAAGTGCTGTTGAGTAAGTTCCAACCCATAGTAACCCTGTATAGGGTTTCTGAGGAACGACTGGTGAGCTTGAACCACCTACGTTGCAGCTCAAACAGACTTCACAAACCAGCGCATTAACCCACAGCTCCACACCAGGACTCCTTGGTTGTTGGTAGTTGCCATCAAGTCAGCTCCGAGTCTTACTGACCCCGTGCGTATGCAGTAGAACTTGTCCATAGGGTTTTCTGGATGACTTTTAGAAGCACTGCCAGGTCTATCTTCCAAATCACCGCAGGGTGGGTTCGAATTTCTAATCTTTCAGCTGGAAGTTGAAACTTTTCAACCATTTTCAACACCCAAGACTGTCTGTTCTATGTCTGTTGTCTATTTAATTCTCTAAATGACTCCAGGTGGCGTGTACTGCTATTTATCCCATTTTAGAAGTAAGGAAACTGAGTCTCTGAGAGGCAAGAAAGCTGCCCGGGAACTTGCTGGGGAGGCTGGTATTAGAACCTGGCTGTTGTTTGAGTAATAAATAATGCTCCATACTGTCTTCCTTTGTTGTTATTAGGTGCCATTAAGTCAGTTCTAACTCAGATACACACAAGCAAATACTGTCAGGTCCTGCGCATCCTTACAATCATTGTGTTGGATTCCATTGTTGCTGCCACTGCATACATTCATCTCATTGAGGGTCTTCCTCTTTTTCACTGACCCTCTACTTTATTGAGTACAATGTCCTTCGTCAGGAACTGGGCTCTCCTGATAACATGTCCAAAGTACATGAGTGAAACAAACAGCCTTATAATCAAGGATGGCAAGACTTTGTTTTGTCTCAGGTATTTCATTTCACATAGTTGATTAATTGTTGTTGTTGTTATTGTTATGTGCCATGAAGTCGGTTCCAGCTCATAGCAATCCTGTATAGCATTTCCGAGGCTGTAAATCTTCACGGGAGCAGAAAGCCTCATCTTTCTCTCACGGAACAGCTGGTAGTTTCAAACTGCTGAAGGTGAGATTAGCAGCCTGATTCATAGCCCACAGACAATTACAATGATAGAGGTAGAAGGTGTCTTGGGTATCATTGGCCTTGAATGCCTTTATTTCACAGATGAGCAATCTAAGATTCAGAAAAGCTAAGTTGCTTGCCAGGGACTGATTAGGTCAAAGCCAAAACTAGAAGCCTGGATAGACCTTTTTCCTAAAACCATGAACTACAGAATGAAGAGTTACACTACAGAGAAATAAAATAATTTATTATGACTCTTCTTTGACCATCAAAGCAGCAATCAAGAAATCAAACTGTGTATTGCACTAACAACTCTGCTGCAAAAGATCTCTTTAACATGTTTTGACAAAACAAAGATGTCACTTTAAGGGTAAAGGTGTGCTTAAGACAAGCCATAGTATTTTCATTTGCCTTATATATATATGCCAAAGCTAGACAGTGAGTAAGAAAGACTGAAGAAGAACTGATGACTCTGAATTCTGGTGTTGTCAAAGAATAATATACCATGGACTCCTAGAAGAACAAAAAATTTGTGTTGAAATAAATACCATCAGACTACTCCTTAGAAAAAGAATTGATGCCTTTGAGTTATGGTGTTGGAGGAGAATATTGAAAGGGCCATGGGCTGCCAAAAAACCCAATAGATCCATTTTGGAAGACGTGCAACCAGAGTGCTCCTTGGAGGCCAAGAAGGCCAAACTTCGTCTCTCATACTTCGGACATATTGTCAGGAGGGACCAGTCACAGGAGAAGGATATCATATTTGGTAAGGTGGAGGGTCAGAGAAAAAGAGGAAGACCCCCAGCGAGATGGATTGGCCAAGTGGCAGCATTGATGGACTCAAGCTTGTCAACAGTAGTGAGACTGGCGCAGGATCGGGCAGTGTTTCGTTCTGCTGTGCGTAAGGTCGCTATGGGTCAGTACCGACTAGATGGCACCTAACAACAACAATAACAATAACTGCTTAGAAGCAAGGATGGTGAGACTGCGTCTCATGTACTTTGAACGTGTTGCCAGTAAGCACCAGTTCCTGGAGGAAGATAACATGCTTGGTAGAGGGTCAGTGAAAAAGAAAAAGATGGATTGACCCAGTGGCTGCAGTAGTGAGTTCGAACACGGCAACAATTGTGAGGAGGGCACAAGACCGACAGCTTTTCATTCTGTTGCAGTAGAGTTCCTATGATTGGAATTGACTAGCTGGCACCTAACAACAGCCACACCATTTTGGGAGGAAAGATGTGGATGCATGGAAAATGGAAGATGCTCTACCAAAATGTTAACAGTACTGTTTGTAAATGATGCAATTAAAAAAGAGTGTCACTTTGCTGCTTTATATTTCTTTATTTTTCTAAAAATAAAAATTTGGACTACTTCTATAATTAACAAAAAAAATTTTTAAGGGTTTTAAAACCTTGAGACTCAACCTACTAAGAAGTGTCTGCCTACTAAATATGAAGAGCAGTACTGGAGGCTTTCACATGCTTTATACCATTTACAGCTCTTTTGAGGTTGCTCTTGTTCCTATTCATGCTGTTTTCTCTCCTGCCCCCTGGTGCTGACTTAAACCACAGAAGCTACTCTTTCTTGTGTGACTCCTTCAAAGAGAAAGATTCAGGAAAACAGTACAAGAAAAGAGTGGAACCAACTCCCAATAAACATGCATAATCCAGACCCCCCCACTTCTGTCTCCTTCCTGGGTTTTACTGCCCTTCATTATGTTGTTGTGGCAGCTTTTAGTACCATTGAGTCAATTCCAACACAGAGTGACCCTGGATAGGGTTTCTGAGAATCCACTGGTGGGTCTGAACCACCAACCTTGCAGTCCAATGTTTATCCTACAGTGCCACACCAGGATTATAGAAGGAGAAAAATTGGCATGGAATCAGTGTTCCAAGTTACAAAGAAGACATGATGGATTATAAATTGTGAGATGGTTATTATTTTTGTGGACTTTTCTCCAACTGTAATTTGGCAGCATCCAAACATTGCTTTGCCCTACCCATCTTAAGGAGTTCAGGTATGATGATGCTGGAGGATAAGCCCTGGACTACAATCCACACAGTTAGTAGTTCAAACCCACCAGCTGCTTCTTAGAAACCCTGAGGGTCACTATGGGTCGCTATGAGTCGAAACCAACTCAATAGCACTTAACAACAACTCCCATTTTAGGAATAAATCTGCCAACGGGACCTGTTGTCCTCTGCAGTGTTTCCAGTGCTGTGAGAAGGCTACCAGGACTCATAAGCCAGAGCCCATTGAACTTGAGGATGTTATCTTTATTAAAAAAAAAAAAAAATTTTATTCATGAAACAGGGCACATTCCAAAGAACTATTAAATAAGGGGACTGATGGTCTCTTACACTACTCACTTAGCACATTATCAGGGATAGTTCCTTATAGGAAAGGAATCCTAGGGTTTCAGTCCAGAACTGACAACTCATTCTCTGCAATCTTGCCTTTTTTCCTTTCAGCGACCAGTCAGAAATGTACTTGAGAATTCAACCCTAAAATTATTAATATTAAAATGTCAATACTTTCGTGGAATAAGTTATAATGTGGAATGAACCTTACAACTGACCTTCTTGTATTAAGTGTTTTGATTAGCAGGACCAGGACTTTTATTTTTGAGAGCAGAGAAGTGCCAGTTTACATGTCTTAGTAAGTTGTAAGTTTGGCTATACGTCAATTCATCCTTCCTTCTTTTATCCTGTTGGATGGGAATGCCAGTATTAGGAGAGGGGTGTGTGATTAAAAATCAAACCAAAACAAAATGCTTAGGGAGGCAGGGCTTGATGGTGGATAGGGTAGAGGTGCAATGAAGTTCGCAGTCAGCAATATGACAGGAAACCAGGCAAAGTGGGTTCAGGGCAGAGCTCCAAAACTCTGAACCACATAGGTAGGAATATTTATAAAGTTTGAAGGCTTATAGTTAGTGGAACTTGTAGTGGAAGTAAGAAATCTCATACTTTTGAATCTGCTGGGCTTGGCAGCCTGGAGCCAACAATTTGGATGAGACCAAACAGCAAGACCAAGTAGGGGAACAGACCCATCATGGAATAATGTCACAGGAACCTCGGAGCAAAGGTGGACAATACACTTTGTTGGTTTTGCTTTGTTCTGATTATATATATATATATTATTGGGGGGGTATCTGTTCATTGGCCCTCCATTCTGGTGACTAGAGGGGGTGCCTGAGGTAGTGAACACCCCCCACCCCCACCACTGGTGGGTTCTTCTGCCACACATGTGCATATACTCTAAGCCCAAGAGTCAGCTCTGAACTATTTTTTAATAGGCAAAAGGCCAGAATAAGGAGAGGAAAAGAGTGTTTAAAAACAAAACAGGCCAAAAATTAAATTAAATTCTGAAGTACACCTTAACAACCAACAGTGGCATCTTGAAATTTATCAAGCAGCTTTGAAGACAAGAAGCTGAAAGAGGACATTAAAGTCATATTCATATTAGACTACAGATTTTGTTTTTTTCTTCTCTCCCTTTTCTGCAATTACAGACTACAGTATCCAATCTAGTTGGGTTTTGTTTGGTGTCTTTTGTTTTGTTTGGTTTTTCTTGGGTTTTTTTTTTTTTTGCTTTTGCTGTTTTATGCTACACCATATACATTTGGGGGACTCTCTCTCTCCCTATATTACCAAAAAAAAGAGACAACAACTGCTGCCATATAGTCAAGCTACAATCACATTCTATAAAACACAAAAATCCAGGCAAGAACCAATACCAACTGCCATACACTAGGGAGACAAACAACACCTGTAAAAGTTAATCTGAGTTAAGCAATAAGAAGAGTAAAAAGGGAAGCCCACATCCTGATCACATCTACCTGGAATGACCTAGAGGTAGACCTGGACTACATTCTGGAAGGAAGGCAGGCCTTGGAAATACCTGAGAAGAAATTCAGAAAAATGATTATAAAATGTTTCAAAACACTTACAATGGAGTTGAGAAAAATAACGAAGAAGTCAGGAAAGCATTACAGGAACAATAAATAAGATAGATACACATTGGAAACAATTCAAAACCTACAAAAAGAGGTCCAAATGATCAATAATAAAATATCAAAAATTGACAATACACTGAAAGGGCAAAGGAGTAGAACAGAAGAGATGGAAGGCAGAACTAGTGAAATGGAAGACAAATCTCTCAATACCACTAACATAGAAGAGGAAACAGAAAAAAAAAAAGATTTAAAAAAATCCAAAGAAGATCTAAGATTCATGTTGGACAACATGAAGAGGAATAATTTTAGAATTATCAGCATTCCAGAACAGGAAGAACCACACAAGTTCACAGAGGACATAGTTGAAGAACTGCTGGAAGAAAATTTCTCTAACATCCTGAAAGTGAAAAAATAAACATTCAAGAAGTTCAACATACCCCACAAAGGATAGACCCCAAAAGAAAATCACCGAGACATGACATAATCAAGCTCTCCAAAATCAAAGATAAGGACAGAATCCTGAAAGCAGCTAGGGAAAAGAGAA
>NW_006410159.1:0-437 GCF_000296735.1 Chrysochloris asiatica | reverse complement strand
ATAAAAACATTTAATTAAAAAAAAAGAAAAGAAAAAAAAAGAAGGTAATGGGGAGACATATATAAAACCCTGAAAGAAAAAGCTGTCAACCAAGAATCCTTTATCCAGCAATGCTATCAGTCAAATACGATGGTGTAATCAAAACATTCCAGGATAAACAGAAGCTAAGGGATTTTGCCAAAGCCAACCCTGCACTACAAAACATCCTAAAGGGAATTCTGTGGACTGAGAACCAACAAGAACAAACAACAACCAGAGATTGACATACATAGCAGTACCTCCCAGAACTAAATCGACAAAAGGAAGAGTTGAGAACAGAACAAAACTATTACAACAAACTCAGAGAATCTGGGAGGTCAGTCTATGATCAAAACAATTACAATGTAAAATAAGGTAAATACGTAGGAACAGAGATCCAGATGGTGAGAAGGTCAGGT
>NW_006410158.1:17281-17751 GCF_000296735.1 Chrysochloris asiatica | reverse complement strand
GGGTCTTGGGTGATAGAGAAGATGCAGGTGACACAAAAATAGGAGAGGGAATACATGAAATGCAGAGTTTAGCAAAAACAAACTTCATCCACATACAGATTTGGCCTTGCCATACTTAGCTGGTTCTGCTCAGGCTAAAGGCATGAAATCACTGAAATCTCTGTTACAGATGATTTGTAACAAATACTTGGTTTAAGTAATCACCTTTCAGAAAACTCTTATCCGTTAAGAACTTTATTAGGCCAGTTTGTGGGACAATGTGCGGTTCTGTACTGATAGATGTTTGTAGGTTGCAGGGCTTAATTTTTGTTTTTTTAACCTTAAATGATGGACAAAATAGGTCAGTTTCTATAGTTAATTCTGAGAATTAAATTGGACATAGGTGCACAAAATCTGTGAGGAAAGTTCACAGCTGAGTTGGCCTGGAGTTTATGTGTGACTGAATAGGAAGGTAGGAAATGCTCCCAAAG
>NW_006410158.1:11136-17163 GCF_000296735.1 Chrysochloris asiatica | reverse complement strand
TGTTCCTTTGTTGTTTATCAATATTTATTTTTTTTATAAATATACTGTAAAAGCAATTTCCAGCTTACTCAACCTTAATACTCATTCCACTTTAGTTTAATGAATACTATATTCTTGTCTGGCACTGTGGGTTAATGCACTAGACTACAAAGTCAGTTTAAACTGCAAGGTTAGTGGTTCAAGCTCACCAGTTGCTCCTTGGAAACCCTCTACAGGGTCACTATGGGTCAGAACCAACTTGACGGCACTTAACAACAACAACTTATTCTTGTTACTTTATGACAGAGTTCAAGAATTTAATTGAAAAATTGGAGATAAAAATAATGGAGTTTTTCCATGAACTTTTTGAAATCTCTGCATATGTTTTTTGGAAATACCACTCTTAGAAATGACATTTAGTTCTAATGTTACTAATTTTTTCTCCTCATTAAACCTTAGGAGGATATAACCACATCCTTAATTAGTTGTTTTATTTCCTGAGGAGAATGAGTTATATGATAAACTCAATAGTTTCTGTAACCCAAACATTAGATTTAAAACATTTTGATGTTTTCATTCACAGTTTTGTTTCCTGATTTTATCTGTTCTGTGGAGTTCTGGTGTGACATTGTGGATTAATGTGCTGGACTGCAAGGTCACTTGAACCACAATGTCGGTGGTTTAAGCTCACCAGTCACTCCTCAGAAACGCTACACAAGGTACCTATGGGTCAGGACTGACTCGATGGCACTTAACAACAACAACAAAAACAGATATCAAAACTCTTGAGTTGACTTCATTATACTTTTTAAAAAGTGTCCTATGTGTAATATATGTTTTTACCTTTGCGTTGTCTTTAAAATACTATATACATTTTATGAATGTTTAATTAGTAATTAATATTTTTGGAATAAGACTGCCACTAAAATAATATTCTAGTATAACTTCATTTATTATGGATAAATTTTAAACATGGAATATTATGTCAAACGTTTAAAGTAAAATCACTGTCCTTCTGTGTGTGTCCCCAGAGATCACATCACTGTCAGTACAGGTGGGTGAAAAGATTGTGCTCTCCTGCCCTCCCGTCCCACCGACAGTGGACTTCATGGTAACTTGGAAGATAACCCACAGAAACCAAACTAACTGCCTGAAAGCCTACAGGAGAGATAGAGATGAGACAGTGGATACCAACTGTACTGATATGGGACTAACCTGGGACTCTAAACCTGACCAGAATCATGCCCTTCTGATTGACCCAGTGACCTTCATGCATGAGGGGACTTATAGCTGTGAAATGGTCACAACTAAAGGGAATTTCCAACATGACTATCACCTTCGTGTGTATGGTAAGAAACATGATATATTGTGATATTTTAGTTAACCAGATTTGGGACTGAATCAGATGTGTCTCTAAGCTCCATATTGTCTATGTTATGACTGAAGCACTTGTTTTCCCTTTTATCTCTGCAGTGCCCCTTGAGGTGAGCATATTTCAAAAGGATACTAGAACTGTGGTGTGCAAGGTAGTTTCAGGGAAGCCAGCTGCATGGATCACTTGGACCCCAGAGGGGAAGTATGTCACTGAGCAAGAAAATCAGAGTAATGGTGACGTGATTGTCCAGAGTTCATGCTACTGGAAGGAGGACAATGTGACTACTGTGACCTGCTCTGTCTTCCACACGACTGGGAACAAGAGTCTATCTGTAGAACTAAACCCAGGTAACTAATTCTTCTTATTTTGTGTTAGATTTTTCCATTTTTCAGAGAAGTTATGTTAAAAAGCAATGTGTACACACAGAAATTTAACTAGTTTTCATTCAAGAATGTTCTTGCCACTTCTCATTTTATCTCCTTTCCCTCCTCAAAATAACAACATATGTCTAGAAAAATATTACATGTTGTAAAAAAAAACATGTTTTAGAGTACAGTTCATTCTATTTTTGTTGTTCACACTTGTGCTAGTAATAAATTGATTTGAGTCATGTAATTTTAAACAATTCATGGCATTAACAGAAGGATGAAGTATAATTTTATGTGAATACTTACAGTTTGAAATAGAAGGATAAAATCACCCACAAATTGCCTTTACATATTGTAGTTGTTTACCGCATTAACCGGCAACACCACACCAGAAGTCCATTGTTGGTTGCTAGGTGCCGTCAAATCTGTACTGACTCATAATGACCTGATGCACAACAAAACAAAGCACTGCCTGGTCCTACACCAACCAGTGATGATCCCCCCATGATATGATATGATGTGATAAGCCAATGAGAAGACTAAGGGTAGGATAAACTACCCTTGGAGTCTTAGTGTGGCATATGATAAGTACTGGACTGATAACTGTGAGTTTGATGATTCAAACTCACCAGCTGCTTCTCAGAAACCCTATATAGGGTCTCTATGAGTTGGAACTGACTCAACAGCACTTAACAACAACAACAACACCCATAATCTCACCATGGCCCTGATCTGATGCACAGGAGATTTCCGATGGTGTGGCATGCAACACCTTTTATCTTGCAAGAGATAAAAGGAGACAGACTGGAACAGAGAAAGAGGAACATATGACCACCAAGAAAGAAGAGTCAGGAATGGCATGTGTCTTTTTGACCTGGAGTTCCTGCACTGTGAATCACCTAGGTCCAGGGTAGGATTGATGCCAACACATATGGAGATCCCCAAGGAATGCTGGGTCTACAGTTTCTGAAAGGAGACAAGGCCTTTTCCTTAGACCTGATGCTGCCAGAAGAACAACAACAAAAAAATCTGTTTTGGAAGAAGTACAATCAGAATGCTCCTAAGAAGAGAAAATGTCGAGACTTTGTCTCATGTACTTTGGATATGTTATCAGGAGGGACCAGTCCTTGGAGAAGGATATCATGCTTGGAAAAGGGAGGGTCAGAGGAAAAGAAGAAGACCCCTAATGGGGTCCCCAAGCGACGATGGGCTCAAACATAACAAAACCTGTGAGGATGGTGCAGGACCTGGCAGTGTTTCTTTAGGTTGTGCATAGGGTCATTATCAGTCAGCACCAACTCTATAGCACTTAACAACCATAACAACATGTTCTTCCTAGTGGACTTTCTTAAATGTCATAAATTAACTTCTATGTTTAGTTCACATTTTCTCCTCTCTGCTCCCATCTTACTACATTTCCTATTGCTTAAAAAGTTAAATATTTTAGTCAACATAATACACAGTCTAACGGTTCTATCAGGGTTATGATGAACAACGTCAGTCTTTCCCTGACTCTCCACTTCTCTATTCACACTCAGTTCCTCAGAGCTAAGTACTTTAAATCTTCATGTGTTTCTTCTTGCAGACAAATCCATTTTTATTAGCACTGTGTGTACTTCTATTTCTTAATACATCAAGTTTACACCTAATGTACCCACTTCTTTTTGTATGGTAGAGTAGGATTTATCTATATTGTCTTTATCTGCCACTCATTTACCATTATAAATCAATTTTTGGTAAAATGGAATCATCAATGTTTCCATTATTTTGAATATGTAAATACTGTTAAGTACTAAATCAAGCAATAAACTCATACATAAAACAATTTTAAATGACTTGTTTTTGTTATTTCTTGAACTTAATTATTTTAGTTTTTTGCTTTCTTAAAAATGCATGCTCTAAGATAAGCACATCCTTAATAATGTATTCTGTAGGATAAGCAATACTTCAGACATATTGTGTCTGTCATTGGAGTAGGATATCATGTTTGGTAAAGTGGAGGGTCTGAGAAAAAGAGGAAGACTCCAGGGAGATGGATTGGCAAAGTGGCAGCAGCAGCAATGGGCTCAGGTGTAGCAATGATTGTGAAGTTGGCCCAGAACTGGACAGTGTTTTGTTCTGTTGTGCATAGTGTTGCTATGAGTAGGTACAATTCAGTGACACCTAACAACAACAACAGGGTAGGCACCAGATTCCTAACTACAAGGTCAGCAGTTCAAATCCACCAGCTAACCTTTGGAAACTCTATACAGGGTCACTATGAATTGAAACTGACTTGACATTTAACAACAACAAATCAAAATCCACTGCTTCTGACTCACAGCTGCACTATAGAACTGCCCATAGTGTTTCCAAGGCTGGATATCTTTATGGAATAAGACTGCCAAAACTTTCTCCCATTGAGTGGCTGATGATTTCATTCATAGATGAGTGCTTTGATCACTGCACCACCAAAGCTTCTTAATGTACCTATTATTAATTAAAGAAGCAAACCCAGAGAAAAGGCTTGGCAATCTGCTCCCTATAGAGATTTAGAGCCTTGGAAACCCTATGAGATAGTTCTCTGAACTATAGGGTCACTTATGGGCACAAAAAATATTGTTAATTATCACTAAACTAATTGATACAATCAGCACACCCCTTTTAACAGGTCTCTTTTATTTTCATAAGGAGGCTTCAAGTGTCTGGAAACATTCCATTATCTTTTAACTCCATTTTCGCATGATGTAAAAATTTTAAATTTTACCTTTTTTTGGGGTGGGGCTGGGGAGGTGAGGTGGAATAAAATTTCTGGTATTATAGTGGGCTGATTATGTATTGGGTCACTAACATCAAGGTCAGCAGTTTGAATCCACTAGCCACTCCCTGAGAGGAAGATGGAAACCTTATATAGCTGTAGTGGGAGTGAAGAGTTGGAGTTAGGACTATGGCCAGGTCTAGGCTAGGCCTAGCACTTCAATTAGTATTAGGGTTACCTAGATTTGGTAACCCTAGATTTGGGCTAGGGTTAGTGTTAGGGGTTAGGATAGGGCTAGGAGTATGACTTGGTCTAGTTTTCAGGTTTACAATTGTTGTTGTTGTTGTTAAGTTCCGTAGAGTCGATTCTGACTCATAGTGACTCAGCACAGGGTTTCCTAGGCTATAAATCTTTATAGGAGCAGAACGCCTCATCTTTCAATTATGTTTATTTTATTTTATTTCTTGAAACCTACTTGATTTCCTCTTCATCTGGAAGTTCTGTAACTACATTATTCCCTCATTTTATTTGTTGTTGTTGTTGCAAACTGGTATCTCTGGTTCCCTGTTTTTCGTCTTGTAGGTTTGTTTAAATTCTAATGCTACTTAATCTGGGTTTTTACAAATTATTTAAATTTATTGTTATCTGGAAATGTCTTAATTTTGACATCATATTTGGCAAACAATTTTGCTGGACATATGATTCTTGATGGGCAATTTTTTTTCCTATGGTGATATTTCTGACTATTCCTTTCTCTCCCCCTCAAGTGTCAATTTTATAATGGTATGCCAGGGAAACCAAGATTCAAAAGACATCTAGGCATCTTAACATTATTTCCCCCCTTTTCTCCATTCCAACCATGTCTCAATCCCTGTATCCCTGAGCCCTGTTGTTCCAAGATTGTGCATACATCATTATTTACCTCTGTACCACTTAACCTATGCAAACCTGCCTAATTGTTGTCCCCTCTGCTTTGTTCTTCCATTCCCCTCTCCCTTCTTGTAAATTGCTCCCCTCCCTAGCACCCAAACTATCCTGTGTCTATTCTCTACCCTGTGTGCCACCTTCCCTTCCCTACCCTCACCTTACTCCCCCTATCTTGGTAACCAGTAAAGCCTTCCCCACATTTTGGTATAGGTTCTTTCCTTAGTTTTTTACAGTAGTGGTCCTATGCAGTATTTCTCCTTTTGTGACTGACTAATTTCACTCATCTGTCAGTTTGTTGTACTGTGGTGGCTTGTAAGTTGCTGTGATTCTGAACGCTACGCCACCAATATTTTAAATACCAGCAAGTATGGACAAGTTTCAGATGAGCTTCCAGACAAAGACAGACTAGGAAGAAAGAGTGAAGAACTACTTCCGAAAATTTAGTCACTGAAAACTTTATGAATAGCAGAGAAACACTGTCAGATATAGTGCTGGAAAATGAGCCCCTTAGGTTGGAAGGCACTCAAAATTCGACTGGGGAAGAGCTGCCTCCTCAAAGTACAATTGACCGTGATAATGTGAATGGAGTAGTCTGTGGGACCTTCATTTGGTGATGGGGCACAACTCAAAATGAAGAGAAA
>NW_006410158.1:6777-8870 GCF_000296735.1 Chrysochloris asiatica | reverse complement strand
AGTGAAGAGGACTTAAAACATTTGCTGATGAAGATGAAAGAGCACAGCCTTTGGTATGGATTACATCTCAATGTCAAGAAAACAAAAGTCCTCACCACTGAACCAATAAACACCATTCTTATCAATGGAGAAAAGTTTGAAGTTGTCAGACTTAATTTTTGTTGGATCAACTGATTGCAATTAGGTTGGTATATTTCCCCCCATCCTTTGACTTTTAATCTGTTTTTTCTCTATGTGTGACATGTGTCTTTTGCAGATAGCATATTGAAGGATCTTGTGTTCTTATCCATTCTGCCACCCTTTGTCTCTTAACTGGTGCATTTAATCCATTTACATTCAGTGTAAATATCGATAAGTATGGATTAATTGCTGCCATTGTATTTGTTTTTGTGGTGTTGCTGCTTTCTTTGTTCTGTGTGTTTTCTTTTACTGAGTTCATGATTTTTGTGTTCTTTCTTGTGTTTTCTCATAGTTTTAATGTTTCCATGTTCTTCTTGGATTTTCATTTTCTTGGTATGTTGTGAGTTTTCATTTTCTTTGAGATTACTTTATAGTCCATTAAATTTTCGCTCCATTTAATGCAGTCTATTTTATCCTGAAATCTACCTGACCTTCTCACCATCTGGATCTCATTTCCTATGTGTTTACCTTCTTTTACATTGTAATTGTTTAGATCACAGACTGACCTCCCAGAGTCTCTGTGTTTCTTCTTATAGCTTTGTTCTGTTCTCGACTCTTCCTTCTGTTGATTTAGTTCTGGGAGGTGCTGCCAGGTACGTCTATCTCTGGTTGTTGTCTGTTCTTGTTGGTTCTCAGTCCACAGACTTCCCTTTAAGATGTTTTGTAGTGCAGGTTTGGCTTTGGCAAAATCCTTTAGCTTCTGTTTATCCTGGAATGTTTTGATTACACCATTGTATTTGATTGATAGCTTTGCTGGATGAAGGATTCTTGGTTAGCAGTGTTTTTATTTCAGGGTTTTATATATGTCTCTCCATTGTCTTCTTGCTTGCATGGTTTCTGCTGAGAGATCCGAGCTTAATCTGACTTGCTTGTCTTTGTATGCAACACTTCTTGTTTTCCCTAGCTGCTCTCAGGAGTGTCTCCTTATCTTTGATTTTGGAGAGCTTGGTTATGATATGTCTCGGTGATTTTCTTTTGGGGTCTATCCTTTCTGGCATTCGTTGAACTTCTTGAATGTTTATCTTTTCAGTTTTCAGGATGTTAGAGAAATTTTCTTCCAGCAGTTCTTCAACTATTTCCTCTGTGGACTTGTGTAATTCTTCTTGTTCTGGAATGCCAATAATTCTTACGTTATTCCTCTTCATGTTGTCCAACATGAATTTTAGACCTTCTTCAGATTTTTTTATCCTTTTTTCTGTTTGCTTGTCTATCTTAGTGGTATTGAGAGATTTGTCTTGCTGCTCACTGGTTCTGCCTTGCATCTCTTCTATTCTACTCCTCTGCCATTTCAGAGTATTGTCTATTTCTGATATCCTATTACTGATCGTTTGGACCTCTTTCTATAGGTTTTGAATTGTTTCCAATGCTGTTTCCATATTATTTGATTGTTCCTGTAGTACTTTCCTGATTTCTTCCTAATTTTTCTCAACTCCATTGTAAAGTTTTCTCAACTCCATTGAAACATTTTATAATCATTTTTCTGAATTCCTTCTCACGGGGTTTCCAAGGCCTGCCCTCCTTCCAGAATGGAGTCCAGGTCTACCTCTAGGTTGTTTGTCTCAGATATTTTATCTTATTTCTGGACATGTGCTGATGTGGTCATCTGCTTTTGCTTCTTGGACATGTTTAATGTTTATCTGTGGCCTTAATACTTAATTGAGTAGGTGTTTTGATATTTTTTATGCTTTCTGATTGCTTTTAGTTATATGTGATCAGGATGTGGGCTTCCCTTTTCACTCTTCTTATTGCTTGGCTAAGAGTAACTTTCACAGGTGTTGTCTGCATCCCTGGTATATGGAAGTTGGTATTGGTTCTTGCCTGGATTTTGGTGTTTTATAGAGTGTGATTGTAGCTTGACTATATGGCAGCAGTTGCTGACTCTTCTTGGGTAATATAGGGAGAGAAAGAGTCCC
>NW_006410158.1:4926-6065 GCF_000296735.1 Chrysochloris asiatica | reverse complement strand
TGGCATTTTTCCATTGTGTGTCAGCTCCTCCACTTGGTCTTGCCATTTGGTCTCTCCCAAGTTGTTGGCTCTGGGCCGTGAAGCCCGGAAGATTCAAAAGTACACGATTTCTTACTTTCACTACAAGTTCCTCTAGCTATAGGCCTTCAAACTTTTAAATATTCTTACCTATGTACTTCCGAATTTTGGAGCTCTGCCCTGAATCTGCTTTGCCTGGTATTCTGTGGTATCACTGACAGTGAACCTCACTGCACTTCTACCCTAGCTGTCATCAAGCTCTGCCTCCAAGCCTTAGGTTTTCTTTGAATTTTAAAAATTTGGATTGTTTTTGTAGCAGATGAATATTAAGTGATTTGTATTCAAGTTCACTAATTCAGCCTTCCATTGATTCAATTGTACTTCTTTGCTCTTTCATTGTATTATCTATTTCTGAAGTCTTAGTATTAATCTTTAGCTTTTTAATTGGTGTTTTTGTATGGTTTCCAGTTTTTCATTTATTTTTTCAACTTATTCTTATAGTGTTTTCCTGAAATTTTCTAAAGTTTTGTCTATGTTTTTCTTGATTTCATCTGCAGTCATCTTAAGCATTCTCTCAATTGGTTGAAGATACCTAAATATCATTTTTTAAGTTTCTCATCAAATATTTCTGATACCATTTCTACTGTCATATTATCTAACTTTGTAGTTTGCTAACTTGTCTGAGGCACTCTGTCTTGTTTCTTTGTATAAACTGAAGTAGTCTGTTTTCTCTGCAGGAGTGTGGCACCATTGTATTTATATTAAATTGATGACTATATGCTGTTCTTGGTCACTCATCTCCTGTCTTCTGGTAGATATGATAGAGACTGGAAGTGTGAATGAAGTTTGTATAGTGTAGCTCAGGGCATGTTCCTGCACTACCAGACATAGAGGTAGTATGCTGTGTGCCAGACCCCAGGCAGAGCAGAGGCTGGGCAGGAAAGGGTGCCACTGGCTGCTGGGCTAGTGTGGGCAGTGACAAGTCATGTCACAGGCTACCAGGAAGACCACCAACTTCCATCTGTGTCCTGTGCCTCCAGGGTGCTGTATCAATTGCTAGCTGCAAAAACTCTAGATGGCCAATAAGCACCAAGCTTGTTGAAAGCCTGTCCATTTTTCTT
>NW_006410158.1:3899-4526 GCF_000296735.1 Chrysochloris asiatica | reverse complement strand
CTTTCTTTTGCCAATCTCCCTCTTGTTGTATAGTACTTTCTCCATCACCCATGTTAACACAGCCATCATAGAATATCTCTTTTATCAAGAAACCTTTGTTAATTTTTTACAACAGTGGCTTTATACAATATTTGTCCTTTTGTGATTGACAAATTTCGCTCAGCATAATGGCCTCCACATTCATTCATGTTGTGAGGCATTTTGCAGATTTATATTTATTCTTCAACATTGTATAGTATTCTATTGTGTGTACATACCAAAGTTTGTTTAATTATTTTTCTGTTGATGGGCATTTAGGCTGTCTCCATCTTTTTGTTATTATGAATAGTACTACAATGAACATGGGTGTTCATATATCTATTCATGACATGGCTCTTATTTCTTGAGGATACATAACAAGTAGAGGGACTGCTGGATCATATGGTATTTCTATTTGCAACTTTTTGAGTAAGTTCCATATAGTTTACCATAGTAATTGCCCCATTTTACAGTGCCACCAGCAACATATGAGGGTCCCGTCTATCATTTGTTATTTTCTGTTTTTCTGATCTTTGCTATTAAATCAAAACATCTTGCTAGTGCAAGATGATATCTCATTGTTGTTTTGATTTATTTGCTTTATCTCTA
>NW_006410158.1:2818-3309 GCF_000296735.1 Chrysochloris asiatica | reverse complement strand
TCGTTTGTTGAAAAGACTATCTCTTCCCCATTTTAATGCATTTTGGCCCTTTGTGGAAGATTAACTGACCTCAGTTGGATGGATTTACTTCTGTGTTCTAAATTCTGTTCCATTGGTCTATGTGTCTTTCATTGTACCAGTACCAGGCTATGTTGACTATTGTGGCTGTGTAGTAGTATGTTTTGAGATCAGGAAGTAAAAGGTCTCTTACTTTGTTCTTATTTTTTAATAATCCTTTGCTTATCTGGGGTCTTTTTCCTTTCTATATAAAGTTAGTGATCAGTTTTCTCACCTCTTTAAGGTATTTTGTTGGAATCTGGATTGGGATTGCATTATATTTATAGAATACTTTGGGTGGTGTTGACATTTTTACTATGTTAAGTCTTCCTATCCATGATCATGATATATTCCTCCATTTCTGCATGTCTCTTGGTTTCTTTTAGCAGTGTTTAGTAGTTTCATTGTGTAGGTCTTTGGTTCTCTGGTTAGAT
>NW_006410158.1:0-1669 GCF_000296735.1 Chrysochloris asiatica | reverse complement strand
TGGGGTATCCTTCCTGTTCCCAATGGGCTGGCTTCAGTTTCTCACTGTTGAGAATGATGCTGGCAGTTGGTTTAGAATTGTTGTTGTTGTTAAGTACTGTGGAGTTGGTTCTGACTCATAGTGACCCTGCACGGGGTTTCTGAAACTGCAAATCTTTACGGGAGCAGAAAGCCTCATCTTTGTCCCGCGGAACAGCTGATAGTTTCAAACTGCTGACCTTGACATTAGTAGCCCGATTCATAACCACTACACTACCAGAGCTCCTTAAAATAGATGCCCTTAATTGTGCTGAGGAATTTTACATTTATTCTAGTTTTATTGAGTATTTCTTTCAGGAGAAAGTGTTGGATTTTTCAAATGCCCTTACTGCATCAATTGATATGATCGTGTGATTTTTTTTTCCCCCATTTGTCTTATTTATATGGTGGATTACATTTATTGTTTTTCTAATACTGAGCCACCACTGCATACCTGGTAGGAATCCCACTTTGTCACGATGTATTATTATTATTTTTTAATATATGTTGTTGGACTCTATTGACAAGAGTTTTTTTTGAGAATTTTTGCATCTATGTTCCTGAGGGATATTGACTTCTTTCTTTCTTTCTTTTTAAGTTTTTATTGTGAATTATGTGTTAGTTTACATGGGTGAACATTATGTTTACATCATTCATCCTATCCTATTTTGTTTCATTGAAATGATTACAAACCCCTAAATGCATCATCAAACAAACAAAGGGTACACCCTGCATGCTTCCCCACCCTTACCCCCCCCCAGCCAGCACACAGCCCCTCTCCCTCCCCTCTCCCTCCCTGAGTCCAGAGTCCCTAGCCACTCCTGCTCTCTCTCTAAGTCATCTTCTCTGCCTCCATCCCTGGTGTCACTACCTCCCCAGACAGGGTCCTGCACTTGGCTTTTCTCCCTTGATGGTTCCAGGGGTCTCCACTCCTGGACTGCAAAATCAGCCGCTCCCCTCCTTTTGTTACAAAACATTTACATTTACCTTTCCCACACTCACTGTCAGACCTGATAGCAATCATTCCCTATTGAACCACAGGAGTCCTTTCCCCCTCACCTTTTATCAACCCCTTCCAGACAGGTTGCAAACAAGTCAGTGGAGATTCTACCTTTCCCCATACCCTCTGGAACTGGTTTCCCTATTGAAAGCTTGTAAGCCAGTCACTTCTTGCTTTTGTAGCCCCCCTATTTTGGGTAGTAAATGTCTAAGTTCTCCATCCTTGTGGACCCTGTGTACCAAGGGGTTTGGGAATGATTGTTACTGTAAATATTTGTTTGCTCCTTTGTCATAATACCGCATCCACAAGCATAGGTCAAATTCATCCGTTTGTAGTGGGTTACTCTTTTTTTCCCCCTCTTCTTTCTTCCTCTAGTAGTGTTCTGATCATTCAGCCATCGAAGCCAAGTCAAATGGGTACTGTCTGCAAGTGTGGGTGTTCTTGTGCATATGCCCTCTCTTCTTATCAGCTGGATGCTTCACACTCCACACTAGTCCTCCGGGGCCATGTCCCTGCCCCTGGTCCCAGGAGTCCCCAAGTCTCATCATACTTTTGGTTAGGTCTCAATGCAGGTCAACAGGAATCTATTGAATGTGGTTGGACTTATCTCACAACTTCATTGCTGTTTTTCCCCCACTTCCCCTTATCAGTG
>NW_006410157.1:14899-15401 GCF_000296735.1 Chrysochloris asiatica | reverse complement strand
CAGCAATTCATCTCGTATGCCGTCTTCTGACAAAAAAAAAAAAAAAAAGCTGCTAAAAAACAAGACTACAAGGAAGGAAAGGAGCTCTGGTGCCATAGTGGTTATGAGTAGGACTACAAACCTCAAAGTCAACAGTTCAAAACTACCAGCTGTTTTGCAGAAGAAAGATGAGTCTTCATGCTCCCATAAGACACCATGCCACATCACCAACACCATCACAAGGAAGGATATTTTAAAAAAGGAATACCAGTTAACACCACTATTACTCAAATTTATGCATCAACCACTAAAGTCAATGATGATAAAACTGAAGAATTCTAATAAAATTTCAGTTTGAAATTGATCAAACATGCAATCAAAATGCATTGATCATTACTGGTGATTGGAATGGGAAAGTTGGAAACAAAGAATAAAAATCAGTAGTTGGAAAATATGTCCTTAGTGATAAAGGTGATGCTGAATATTGCATGAGAGAAATTTGTAAGACCAACAACTTATTCAT
>NW_006410157.1:9479-9944 GCF_000296735.1 Chrysochloris asiatica | reverse complement strand
TAGAGGAGGATGGAAAACTTCCTAATATATTTTATGAAGCAAGCATAGCCCTCATACCAAAACCAGGGAAGGACATCACTAACAAAGAAAATTATCAACCAATATCCCTTATGAACATAGATGCAAAAATTCTCAACAAAATCCTAGCCAAGAGAATCCAGTAACACATCAAAAAGATCACAAAAAAAAACCCCACATCATGATCAAGTGGGATTCATATCAAGGATGCAAGGATGGTTCAACATTAGAAAAACTATCAATGTTGTCCACCATATAAATAAGAAAAAAGAAAAAAACTACATGATCATATCGATTGATGCAGAAATGGTATTTGACAAAATCCAACATCCATTCCTGATCAAAACACTCAAAAAAATAGGAATTCAAGGGAAATTCCTCAACATAATTAAGAGCATATAAACGAAATGAACAGCCTACATTACTCTCAATGGAGAGAAACTGAAA
>NW_006410157.1:4156-9023 GCF_000296735.1 Chrysochloris asiatica | reverse complement strand
TATACAAAGAAAACTACAAAACACTACTACAAGAAACCAAAAGAGACTTAAAAAAATTTAAGAATGTACCATGCTCCTGGATAGGAAGACTTAGCATTGTGAAAGTGTCAATACTGCCCAAAGCAATTTACACATATAATACAACCCCAATCCAGATTCCAACAACACTCTTCCAAGAGATGGAAAAAACTATTACAAACTTTATATGGAAAGGAAAGAGACCCAGGATAAGCAAAGCACTGCATAAGAAGAAGAATAAGGTTGGAAACCTCTCACTCCCTGACTTCAAAATTTACTACACAGGTCCAGTGGTCAAAACAGCTTGGTCCTGGTACAATGAAAGGTACATAGATCAATGGAAGAGAATTGAGAATTCAGAAATTAACCCATGTACATACAGCCAAATAAATGTTGACAAAATACCTAAATATCCCATGCGGAGGTGATAGCCTCTTCAACAGATGGTGCTGGAAGAAATGGAAAGCAATATCCAAAATGTTAAAACAAGACCTTCACCTCACACCTTATACAAGAACAAACTCAACATGGATGAAAGACCTACATGTGAATCCCAGAATTATGAAGGCCATCAATGAAAAAATAGGAACAAATATGAGGGCACTAATTCAGGGAATACACAGACTACAAACATTTTGAAAACTACACAAACAAAAGTAGACAAAATAGATGAGTGGGATATACTAAAAATTAAAAATTATATGTATCAAAAGACTTCACCAGAAGAGTAAAAAGGGAACCCACAGAATGGGAAAAGATGTTTTGCATTGACACATGACACAAGGGACTAATTTTTAAAATAAATAGGAAACTACATCACCTCTACAAGAAAATGACAAATAGCCCAATTAAAAAATGAGCACAGGACATGAACAGACACTTCACCAAGGGGGAGATCCAGGTAGCCAACAAATATATGAAGAAATGTTCATGATCACTAGTCATTAGAGAGCTGCAAATCAAAACAGCAATGTGATATCATCTCACACCAACAATAACAGCAAAGATGAAAAATGTAGAGGACAATAAATGCTGGTGGGGATGTGGAGAGACTGGGACACTCCTGCATTACTGGTGGGACTGCAAAATGGTCCAACATCTCTGGAAAGCAATATGGCACTTCTTCAGAAGGTTGCGAATAGAAATACCTTATGATCCAGCAATTCCTCTATTTGGTATTTACCCACAAGAAAAACAAGCCATAACACGGGTAGATATACATACACCAATGTTCATAGCAACACTAATTACAATAGCAAAAAGATGGAGGCAGCCAAAGTGCCCATCAACTGAAGAAGGGATAAACACACTGTGGTATACACACAATGGAATACTATGCTACCTTGAAGAATAACAAGGAAGCTACAAGCATAACATAGATGAACACTGAGGACATTATGTTGAGTGAAATTAGTCAGTCACAAAAGCAGTAATACTGCATAGGATCACTACTGTAAAAGACTAAGAAAAAGAACCCATAGTAAAGATGGGAGGGGATTGATTCGTTGCTGTTTACTGGTAGGTGGGGTGAGGGGACGGAGGGGAAGGTGGAGCACAGGGCAGGGGATCTGCACAGGATAGTTTAGGTGCTAGGGAGGGGGGCAATATACAAGAAGAGGGAGGGGAATGGAAGAACAAAATGGATGGGAAAACAATTAGGCAGGTTTGCATGGGCTAAGTAGGACAGAGGTAATTAATGATATATGCACAACCTTGGAACAACAAGGCTCTGGGATACAGGGATTGAGACATGGTTGGAATGGGGAAAAGGGGGAAAATAATGTTAAGATGCTTGGCTGTCTTTTGAATCTTGGTTTCCTTTGCATAACATTATAAAATAGACACTTGAGGGGTAGAGAAAGGAATAGCCAGAAATATCACCATAGAAAGCATGTAAGTCCATCTTCTGCCTATAACTGATTGGAATTCCTTTGGAGGCTCTGCATTACATTAGACCATAGGTGGAATCCTGAACAGCATCCAGAATCTTCAGAGGTGGGAAATTTCCACTTGAAAGGACAAGCAAACCAGCCTGGAGTGACTAGAAGAACAGAAGATACTTCTTGAAAGTAAGACCAACAGGAAAAATACTAAACAATATAGGCAGACCGACTGATTACTACAAGAACAAGCAAGTTACTCGCCCAAGAGACATCAAGGCAAGTGGTCGGGTACCCTCAGAGCGAACCCCCTTTCAAGACTAAGACTCAGTGGGAATACACGCTCTGATTGGTGACTACATTCATCACTGATAAGGGGAAGTGAGGGAAAAACAGCAATGAAGCTATCCTACAACGTTCAATAGACTCCTGTGAACCCGGGTGGAGACCTGGTTGGCCAGCAGTGTGGGAAGACCTGGGTATTCTTGGACCCAGAGTCAGTGACATAGCCACAGAGGACTAGAGTGAAGAGTGAAGCATCCAGCTGATAAGAAGATAGGGCATATGCACAAAACATCCACACTTGCAGATAATACTCACTTGACCTGGCTTCAATGACTGGATGATCAGAGCTCAACCAGAAAAAGAAAGAAGAGGACAAAAAAAAGAGTAATCTGATACAATTTGATGAACTTGACCTACACTTATAGAAGCAGTAGCTCAAAAGAGGGAACAAATCTTTACAGCAAGGATCATTCCCACCTCCTCCACACACAGAGTAGACAGGGATGGGCAACTTGGACACTGGCTACCCAAAGTGGGAGGGACATGTTACAAAGGCAAGAAGTGACTGGCTTTCAAGCTTCCAAGAGGAAACCTACATCCAGAGGGTGTAGAGGAAGGTAGAATCTCCACTGAGTAGTATCCAATCTGTCTTGGAGGGGCTGATGAAAGGAAATGTGGACAGGTCTCTTGTGATACAATGGTGAGTAATTGTGATCAGGACTGATTATGAGGGTTGGAAATGTAAAGGCAGACGTATTGTAGCAAGGAGGAGAGTGATTGACTTTGCATTCTTGGAGCGGAGTTCCCTGGGACCATCAAGGTAGAACAGCAGAGAGCGGGAACCTACCCAGAGAAAGAGTGATGCCAGATATGGAGGCAGAGACGATGACATGGAAAGATGTAGCACTGGGGACTTTAGACCCATAGAGGTAGAGCGACTGTGTGCTGACGACCGGGGGCAGGATTGCAGGGTAAACCCTTTGGTTGGTTGATGATACATGGAGGGGATTGTAACCATGGCAATGAAATGATATATGATAGGATGAATATAAAACTAATGTTCTCCCACATAAACTATCACATAATTCACAACAAAACATTATAAAAACAACAACACAGGAAATAAAGACAAGACCAAAGGTGATGTCAGAAGAGACTGTGAAACTTGCTATTGAGTGCAGAAAAGCAAAATCATTTAAAAAAATGAGAAAGTAAAAGAGTAGTTAGAGAAGAAAAACTCAACAGAAGGTGAGAATCATCTAACAATATTAATATTACATGCAAGTCAAAGTTTGCTTAGTATAATTAAAAATAGTTGCAACAGTACAGCTATAGGAAACTGCCAAAATTTCAACCTGGATTCAGAAGAGGATGTGGAACGAGGGATTACACAGTTGATGTCAGGTGGATCTTGGCTGAAAGCAAAATATATCAAAATGATGTTTACTTTTGCTTTATTGACTATGATAAGTTTTTTGACTGTGTGAATCATGACAAGCTATTGATTAACATTGTGAAGAATGGGTATTACAGAATACTTAATTGTGCTCATGAGGAACCTGTGCACAGACAACAAGGAAATACTGAATGGTTTAAAATCAGGCAAGTTGTGTGTCAGGATTGAATTCTGTACCCATAGTTATCCAATCTGTATGCTGAGCAAACACTGTGAAACCCTGTATTATATGGAGAATAAAGTGACCTCAGGATTCGATGAAGACTCATTGACAACCTGTGATATGCAGATGATACAAATTTTCTTGTTGAAAGCTAAATGGACTTGAAATACTTACTAAAGGAGCTCAAAATCTGCAGTCTTCATATGGATTGCACCTCAGTGTAAAGATAATAAAAATCCTTAAAACTTGACCAATAAATGACAACATGATAAATAGAGAAAAAATTGACATTGTCAAAGATGTCATTTTACTTGGCTCCACAATCAACACTCATGGAAGCAACAGTTAAGAAATCAAACGATGCATTATGCAATCTGCTGCACAAGACCTATTTAAAGCCGTCAAGAGCATAGATGTTAGTTTGAGAATTAACCTCCACGTAACCTTTGTTGTTGTTAGGTGCCATCGAGTCGGTACCGACCCATAGCGACCCTATGCACAGCAGAATGAAACACTGCCCAATCCTGGGCTAATCTCACTACTGTTGCCACGCTTGAGTCCATTGATGCTGCCACTTAGCCAATCCATTTCATTGGGGGTCTTCCTTTTTTGCTCTGACCCTCCACCTTACCAAACATGATATCCTTCTCCAGCGACTACTCCCTCCTGATAGTATGTCCAAAGTATGAAGGATGAAGTTTGGCCATCTTGGCCTCCAAGGAGCACTCTGGCTGTACTTCTTCCACAACAGATGTATTGGTTCTTGTGGCAGCCCATGGCTCCTCCAACACCATAACTCAAAAACTCAGTCTTCCTTATTCACTGTCCAGCTTTTGCATGCATATGAGTTTATTGAAAATACTATGGCTTGGGTCAGGCTCACCTTAGTCCACAAGCTGACATATCTTTGCTCTTCAACACTTTAAGAAGGTCTTGTGCAGCAGATTTGCTTAATGCAATACATCTTCTGATTTCTTAACTGCTGCTTCCGTGAGTGTTGATAGTTGATCCAAGAAGAATGAAGTCCTTGACAACATCAATCTTTTCTCTGTTGATAAGAATGTT
>NW_006410157.1:2286-3106 GCF_000296735.1 Chrysochloris asiatica | reverse complement strand
GACCACAATTAAGTGCTCAGGAATACTCATACTTCGCAATGTTGTCCATAGCTTGTCAAAATCCACACAATCGAAAGCCTTTGCGTAGTCAATAAAGCACAGGTAAACATCTTTCTGATGTTCTCTGCTTTCAGACAAGATCCATCAGATATTGGCAATTATAACCCTCGTTCCACGGCCTCTTCGGAATCCAGCTTGTACCTCTGGAAGTTATCTGTCAATGTATGATTGTAGCCGTTTCTGTATTACCTTTAGCAAAATTTACTTGCATGAGATATCAGAGATTGTCTGATGATTTCTGCATTCCGTTGGGTCACCTCCCTTTGGAATGGGCACAAATATGGATCTCTTCCAATCAGTTGGCCAGATAGTTGTCTTCCAAATTTCTTGGCAGAGATAAGTGAGTGCCTCCTATGTCGCCTCACTTTCTTGAAATATTTCCATTTTTATTCCATCAATTCCTGGTGCCTTGTTCTTTGCCAATTCCTTCAAATCACCTTGGACTTCCTCCCTAAGTATCATTGGCTCCTGATCATATGCTACCTCTTGAAACGGTTGAAAGTCAACCATTTCCTTTTGGTACAGTGATTCTGTGTATTCCTTCCATCTTCTCTCTCTTTTTTTTTTTCTGTTCACATCCCTTACTCTTTTTTTTTTTTAATGTTTTATTGTGAATTATATGATAGTTTACATGGAAGAACATTAGTTTTACATTCATTCAATCATATATTGTTTCATTGCCATGGTTATAATCACCACCATGCATCATCAACCAACCAAAGGGTATACCCTGCAAGCCTGCCCCCTACACTACTTCCCC
>NW_006410157.1:888-1566 GCF_000296735.1 Chrysochloris asiatica | reverse complement strand
AGCCCCATTTTAGGTATTCCAATCAGTTATAGGCAGAAGACAGACTTACAAGCTCTCTATGGTGATGTTTCTGACTATTCCTTTCTCTCCCCCTCTGGTGTCTATTTTATATTATAATGCAAGGAAAACCAAGATTCAAAAGACAGCCAAACATCTTAACACTATTCCCCCCTTTCCCCCATTCCAACCATGGCTCAATCTCTCTATCCCAGAGCCCTATAGTTCCAAGGTTGTGCATATATCATTCTTTACCTCTGTCCCACTTAGCCCATTCAAACATGCCTAATTGTTCTCCCATCTGCTTTGTTCTTCCACTGCCCTCTCCCTTCTTGTATATTGCCCCCCTCCACAGCACCCAAACTTTCCTGTGTCTAATCCCTGCCCTGTGCTCCACTTCCCCTCCCTCCCTTCACTCACTCCGAACATCCCAACAATAAAAAAATAATTCCCCCCCACCCCCCTTTAGTATGGGTTCTTTTTCTTAGTCTTTTACACTAGTAGTCCTATGTGGTATATCTCCTTTTGTGACTGACTAATTTCACTCAACATAATGTCCTCAAGGTTCATCCGTGTTATGCATTGGCTTGTAACCTCCTTGTTATTCTTCAAGGTAGCATAATATTCCATTGTGTGCATGTACCACAATTTGTTTATCCATTCTTCAGTTGATGGGCACTT
>NW_006410157.1:0-582 GCF_000296735.1 Chrysochloris asiatica | reverse complement strand
GTAGTTTCCTGTATATTTTAGAAATGAGTCCCTTGTCTGATGTGTCATTGCAAAAGATTTTTTCCCATTCTGTGGGTTCCCTTTTTACTCTTCTGTTGAAATTTTTTGATGTACATAAGTTTTTAATTTTTAGTATGTCCCACTCATCTATGTTATCTACTTTTGTTTGTGTGGTTTTCAAAATGTTTTGTAGTCTGTGTATTCCCAGAAGTAGTGCTTTCACATTTGTCCCTATTTTTTCATTGATAGGCTTCATAATTCTGGGATTCACATTTAGGTCCTTAATCCATGTTGAGTTGGTTTTTGTAGAAGGTGTGAGATGAAGGTCTTGTTTCAGTCTTTTGCGTATCATTTTCCATTTCTGCCAGCACCATATGTTGAAAAGACTATCATCTCCCTATGCGATATATTTAGGTATTTGGTCAAAAATCAGTTGGCTGTATGTTTGTTGTTGTTGTCAGGTGCCATCGAGTCGAAACCGACTCATAGCGACCTAATGCACAGCAGAACGAAACAATGTCAGATCCTGGACCAACCTCACTACTGCTGCCACACTTGAGTCCATCAATGATGCCACCTGGC
>NW_006410156.1:18820-19489 GCF_000296735.1 Chrysochloris asiatica | reverse complement strand
TATTGGAGTTGTCTGCCATATAACTAGCTCTCATTACATGGATATGTTGGACTCATCAGCCATGAAGCCAGCTCTCTCTGTATGAACATGTTGGATTCATCTGTCTTGTAACTAGCCCTCTAAATATACACATATTGGACTCATCTGCCATGCAGCCATCTCTCAGTATATGGACACATTGGACTCATCTGTCATGCAGCTAGTACTCTATATATGGACATGTTGGACTACTCTGCCATGTAGCTAGCTCTCAGTATAAGGACACATTGGACTCATCTGTCATGTAGCTAGAACTCTGTATAAGGAAATGTTGCACTACTCAGCCATGTAGCTAGTTCTTTTTATATGGACCATTTGGACTCGTCTGCTATGAAGGTAGCTCTCTGTACATGAATATATTGGAATGATTGGCCATGAATGTAGCTCTCTGTATATGAACATATTGCACTTGTCTGCCATGAAGTTATCTCTCTGTATATGGACATGTTGGACTCATCAGTCATGTAGCCTGCTCTCTCTATATGAACATGTTGGACTCATCTGCCTTGTAGGTAGCCCTATAAATATACACATGTTGGACTCATCTGCCATGTTGCTAACTCTCAGTATATGTACATTTTGGACACATCTGCCATGTAGCTAGTACTCTGTATATGGACATGTTGGACT
>NW_006410156.1:12626-15235 GCF_000296735.1 Chrysochloris asiatica | reverse complement strand
CCATGTAGCCTCTCTCTGTATATGGACATTTTGCACTCGTTCGCCATGTAGCTAGCTCTCTGTGCATAGATACGTTGGACTGATCTGCCATGTAGGTAACTCTCTATATATGAATATATTGGACTTGTCTGCCATATAGCTAACTCTCTGCATATGGGCATGTTGGACTCATCAGCCATATAGCTTGCTTTCAGTATATGCACACGTTGGACTCATCTGCCATGTAGCTTGGACTCTGTATATGGAAATGTTGTACTACTCTGCCATGTAGCTAGCTCTCTGTATATGGACATGTTGGACATATCAGCCATGAAGCCAGCTCTCTGATTGTGAACATGATGGACTCATCCGCCTTGTAGCTAGCCTGCTAAATATACACATTTTGCATTCATCTGTAGTGTAGCTAACTACAGTTTATGGACATGTTGGACTCATCTACCATGGAGCTAGTACTCTGAATATGGACATGTTGGACTACTCTGCCATGTAGCTAGCTCTCAGTATATGGACAAATTGAACTCATCTGCCATGTAGCTAGCTCTCTGTGCATGGATATGTTGTACTGGTCTGCCATGTAGGTAGGTCTCTCTATATGGATATGTTGGACTCATCAGCCATGTAGCAGCCTCTCTATGTATGAAAATGTTGGACTAATCTCCCTTGTAGCTAGCCCTCGAAATATACACATGGTGGACCCATCTTCCAAGTAGCTAACTCTCAGTATATGGACATGTTGGACTCATCTGCCACATAGCTATTGATCTGTATAAGGACATGTTGGACTACTTTGCCATGTACCTAGCTCTCAGTTATGGACACGTTGGACTCATCTGCCATGTAGCTAGAACTCTGTATATGGAAATGTTGCACTACTCTGCAAGTAATTTGTTCTCTGTATATGTACATTTTGGACTCGTCTGCCATGTAGCTATCTCTCTGTGAGTGGATATATTGGACTGATCTGCCATGTAGTGTGCTCTCTGTATATGAATATATTGGACTTCTCTACCATGTAGCTAGCTCTCTGTATATGGACATGTTCAACTCATCAGCCATGTAGCCAGCTCTCTGTGTATGAACATGTTGGACTCATCTGCCATGTTGCTAACTCCCAGTATATGGACATTTTGGATTCATCTGCCATGTAGCTAGTACTCTGTATATGGACATTTTGCACTCGTGTGCCATGTAGCTAGCTCTCTGTGCATGAATATGATGGACTGATCTGCCATGTAGCTACCTCTCTGTATATGGATATTTTGGACTAGTCTGCAATGTAACTAGCTCTCTGTATATGGAAATGTTATACTCATATGCATTTTGAAAGCTCTCTGTATATGAACATATTGGATTCTCTGCCATGTAGCTATTTCTCTGTATATGGACATGTTAAACATACCAGGCATGTAGCCAGCTCTCTCTGTATAAACATGGTGAACTCATCTTCCTTGAAGCTAGTCCTCTAAATATTCACATGTTGGACTACTCTGCCACATAACTAGCTATCAGTATATGGACACATGCAATTCATCTGCTTTGTAGCTAGAACTCTGTATATGGAAATGTTGCACTACTCTGCCATGTAGCTAATTCTCTGTATATGGACATTTGGACTCATTGGCCATGTAGCTAGCTCTCTGTTCATGGATATTATGGACTGATCTGCCTTGTAGATAGCTCTCTGAATATGAACATATTGGACTTGTCTACATGTATTTAGCTCTCTGTATATCGACATATTGGACTCATCAACCATCTAGCCAGCTCACTCTGCATAAACATGTTGGACTCATCTGCCTTGTAGCTAGTCCTCTATATATACACAGTTGGACTCATCTGAGATTTAACTACTCTCAGTATATGGACACTTTGGATGCATCTGCCATATAGCTAGAACTCTGTATATGGAAATGAAGCACTATTCTGCCATATAGCTACCTCTCTGTATATGGACATTCTAGACTTATATGGAATGTATCTAGCTCTCTGTACATGGATATGTTGTATTAATCTGCATTTTGGTAGCTCTCTGTATTTGAACATATTGCACTACTCTGTCATGTAGCTAATTCTCTGAATATGGGTATGTTGGACTCATCATTCATATAACCAGCTCTCTGTGTATGAACATGTTGGACTCATCTGCCTCAAAGGTAGGCCTCTAAATATACACATGATGGACTCATCTGCTATGTAGCTTGTACTCTGCTTATGGACATGTTGGAATACTCTGCCATGTAGCTAGCTCTAAGGATAAGAACATGTTGGATTTATCTGCCATGTAGTTAGAAATCTGTATATGGAAATGTTACACTACTCTGCCATGTAGATAGCTCTCAGTATATGGACATGTTGGACTCATCAGTGACGTAGCTAGAAGACTCTATGTGGAAATGTTGCACTACTCTGCCATGCAGTTAGCTCTCTATGATCATGTTGGACGCATCTGCCTTGTAGCTATTCCTCTATATTAACACATGTTAGACTCATATGCATTTTGTAGATAACTCTCAGTGTATGGAAACTTTGAACTCATCTGCCATGTAGCTAGAACTATCTATATGGAAATGTTGCACTACTCTGTCAAGTCAATAGCTCTCTGCATATGG
>NW_006410156.1:11665-12526 GCF_000296735.1 Chrysochloris asiatica | reverse complement strand
CCATAGCTTGTCATGATCCACACATCGAAAGCCTTCACATAGTCAATAAAGCATAGATAAACATCCTTCTGATATTCTCTGCTTTCAGCCAAGATCCATTGGACATCTTCCATATCTCTCATTCCACAGCCTCTTCTGAATTCAGCTTGAACCTCTGGAAGTTCTCTGTCAGTGTATGATTGAAGCCATTTCTATATTACCTTGTGCCAAACTTTACTCGCTTGAGATATCAAAGAGATTGTCCGATGATTTAGGCATTCCCTTAGGTCACCTCTCTTTGGAATGGGCACAAATATGGATCTCTTCCAATCAGTTGGCCAGATAGATGTCTTCGAAATTACTTGGCAGACATGAGTGAGTGTCTCTGTGGCCACCTCAATTTTTGAAAGATTTCAATTTTTTTTTACCAAAAAATTCCTAGTGCCTTGTTCTTTGCAATTATTTCAAAGCATTTTGGACTTCCTCCCTGAGTATCATTGGCTCTTGTTCATATGGTACTTCTTGAAATGGTTGAACTTTAACCATTTCCTTTTTATACAATGACTCTGTGTATTCCTTCCATCTTTTCTTGATGCCTTCTGCATCATTCAATAATTTGCCCACAGAATCTGTAAATAACGAAAATCGAGGCTTGAATTTTTACTTTAGTTCCCCCAACTTGAGAAACGCTGACCGTGTTCTTCCCTTTTGGTTATCCAACTCTAAATCATTGCATATTTTATTACAGTATTTTGTTTTATCTTCTCGAACTGATCTTTGAAATTTTTTGTTCAACTCTTGGACCTCTTCAATTCTTCCATTTGCTTTAGCTTCTCTACGCTGAAGAGCAAATTTCAGAGTCTCTTCTGACATCCATTTTGA
>NW_006410156.1:10949-11565 GCF_000296735.1 Chrysochloris asiatica | reverse complement strand
TGGACTCATCTGCCACGTAGCTAACCCTCAGTACATGGACATATTGGACTCCTCTGCCATGTAGCTAGTACTCTGTATATGGACATGTTAGACTACTCTGTCATGTAGCTAGCTCTCAGTATATGGACATGTTGGACTCATCTATCATGTAGCTCAAACTCTGTATATGGAAATGTTGCACTGCCCTGCCATGTAGTTAACTCTTTGTATATGCACATTTTGGGCTCATGTGCCATGTAGCTAGCTCTCTGTGCATGGATATGTTGGACTGATCTGCCATGTAGGTAGTTCTCTGTATATGAATATATTGGACTTGTCTGCCATGTAAATTTTGTTGTTATTGTCAGGAGCCATCGAGTCGGAACAGACTCAGCGACCCTATGCACAACAGAATGAAACAATATCTGAGCCTGGGCGAACCTCACTATAGCCGCCACACTTGATGCCATCAAGGATGCCACCTGGCTGATACATCTCATTGGGGGTCTTCCTCTTTTTCTCTGACCCTCCACCTTACCCAGCATGACATCCTTCTCCAGCGTCTGTTCTCTCCAGACAATGTGTCCAAAGTATGAGAGACAAAGCTTAGCCATCTTGGACTCCAAGGAGCACTCTG
>NW_006410156.1:7017-8508 GCF_000296735.1 Chrysochloris asiatica | reverse complement strand
CATGTAGCTAGCTCTCTATGTATGGATTTGTTAGACTGATCTTCCATGTAGGTGGCTCTCGGTATATGAACATATTGGACTTGTCTGCCATGTAGCTAGCTCTCTGTATATGCACACGTTGGACTCATCAGCCATGTAGCCAACTCTTTCTGTATTAGCATGTTCGACTCATAGGCCTTGTAGCTAGTCCTCTATACATACACCTGTTGTACACATCTGCCATGTAGATAACTGTCAGTATATGGACATGTTAGAATCATTTGCCATGTAGCTAGTACTCTGTATATGGACATATTGGAATCATCTGCCTTGTAGCTAGTCCTTTATATGAACACATGTTGGACTCATCTGCCATGCAGCTAGAACTCTTTATAGAGATATATTGGACTACTCTGCCATATAGCTAGCTGTCAGTATATGGACATGTTGTACTCATCAGCCATGTAGTCCACTCTCTCTGTATGAATATATTGGACACATCTGCCTTGTAGAAAGTCCTCTATATATACACATGTTGGACTCACCTGCATTTTTAGCTATCTCTAAGTATATGGACATGTTGGACTCCTCTGTCATGTAGCTACTACTCTTTATATGGACATATTGGACTATTCTGACATGTAGCTAGCTCATAGTATATGTACACATTGAACTCATCTGCGATGTAGCTAGAACTCTGTATATGGAAATGTTGCTCTACTCTGCATGTTATTTGCGCTCTGTATATGCACATTTTGTGATCGTCTACCATGTAGCTACCTCTTTGTGCATAGATATGTTGGACTGCTCTTCCATGTAGTTTTCTCTCTGCATATAAATATATTGTACTTGTCTGCTATATAGCTAGCTCTTTGTATATGGACATGTAGCTCTCTGTGTTTGAACATGTTGGACTCATTTGTCTTGTAGCTACCCCTCTAAAAATCCACCTGTTGGATTATCTGCCATGTTGCTAATTCTCAGTATATGGACATGTTGGACTCATCTGCCATGTAGCTAGTACTATATATATGGACATGTTGGACTACTTTTCCACGTAGCTAGCTCTCTATATATGGACATTTGGGACTCGTCTGCCACATAGCTAGATCTCTGTGCATGGATATGATGGACTGATCTGCCTTGTACGTAGCTCTCTGTATATGAACATATTGGACTTTTCAGCCATGTAGCTACCTCTACATATATGGGAATGTTGGACTCATCAGTCACATAGAAAACTCTCTTTTTATGAAAATGTTTGACTCATCTGTCTTGTAGTAAGTCCTCTATATATACTCATTTTTGACTCATATGCATTTTGTAGCTAATTCTCAGTATATGGACATGTTGGACTTATCTGCCATGTAGCTAGTACTCTGTATATGGACATGTCGGGCTACTCTGCCATATAGCTAGCTCTCATTATATGGACACGTTGGAGTTATCTGCCATGTAACTAGAACTCTGTATATGGAAATGTTGTACTACTATGCCATGAAGCTAGCTCTC
>NW_006410156.1:4646-5746 GCF_000296735.1 Chrysochloris asiatica | reverse complement strand
CTGTCATGTTGCTAGAACTCTGTATGTGGAAATGTTGCACTACTCTGCCATGTAGTTAGCTTTCTCTATATGGACATTTTGGAGGTGTCTTCCATGTAGCTACCTCTCTGTACATGCATATGTTGGACTGATCTGACATGTAGGTGTTTCATCTTATATGAACATATTGAACTTGTCTGCCATGTAGATAGCTCTCTGTACATGGACATGTTGGACTCAAGAGGCATGTAGTCATCTCACTCTGTATTAATATGTTGGACTCATCTGTTTGTAAGTTGTCCTCTATATATACACATGTTAAACTAATCTGTCATGTAGCTAGCTCTTCGTATATGGACATGTTGCCCTACTCTGCCATGTAGCTATATCTCAGTATATGGACACTTTAGACTCATCTGCCTTGTAGCTAGAATTCTGTATATGGAAATGTTGCACTACTCTAACATGTAGCTAGCTCTCTGTATATGAACATTTTGGACTCGTCTGCTGTGTCACTAGCTCTCTGTGCATGGATATGTTGGACTAATCTTCCATTTAGGTTGCTCTTTGTATATGAAAATATTTAACTTGACTACCCTGTAGCTAGCTCTCAATATATGGACATGTTGGACTCATCAGCCTTGTAACTAGCTCTCTAAATATACACTTGTTGGACTCATCTGCCATGTAGCTAACTCTCAGTACATGGTCATGTAGGACTCCTCTGCCTTGTAGCTAGTACGCTGTATATGTACATGTTGTACTATTCTGCAATGTAGCTAGCTCTCAGTATATGGACATGATGGACTCATCTGCCATGTAGCTACCTCTCTGTATGTGGACATTTTGGACTCACCTGCCATGTAGTAAGCTCTCTGTGCATGGATATGTTGGACTCATCTTCCATTTAGTTAACTCTCTGTATATGAACATATTGGACTTCTCTGACATGAAGCTCGCTCTCATTATATGGACGTGATGGACTCATCTGCATGTAGCCAGGTCACACTGTATGAACGTGTTGGACTCATCTGCCTTTTAGCTGGTCCTCTATATATACACATGTTGGATTTATCTGCCATGTAGCTAACTTTCAGTATATGGACATGTTAGACTCTTCT
>NW_006410156.1:2515-3456 GCF_000296735.1 Chrysochloris asiatica | reverse complement strand
GTAGCTAGAACTCTGTACATGGAAATGTTGCCCTATTCTCACTATTCTGCCATGAAGCTAGCTCTGTGTATATTGACATTTTGTACTCGTCTGCAATGTAGCTAGCTCTCTGTGCATGTATATGTTAGACAGATCAGCCATATGGGTGGCTCTCAGTTTATAAACATATTGGATTTGTCTACCATGTAGCTAGCTCTCTGTGTGTGGCCATGTTGGACTACAATAACATGTAGCTAGCTCTCAGTATATGGACCCGTTGGACTCATCTGCCATGTAGCTAGAACTCTATATATGGAAATGTTGCCTTACTCTGCCATGTAGATACCTCTCAGTATATGGACATGTTGGACTACACTGCCATGTAGTTAGCTCTCAGTATTTGGACATGTTGGACTCATCTGCCATGTAGCTAGAACTCTGTATATGGAAATGTTGCCCTACTCTGGCATGTAGCTAGCTCTCCGTATATGAATATTTTAGACTCTTCTGCCATCTATCTAGCTGTATGTGCATGCATATGTTGGACTGATCTGACATGTAGATAGCTCTCTGTATTTGCACATATTGAACTTGTCTGCCATGTAGCTAGCTCTCTGTATATGGACACGTGGGACTCATGAGGCATGTAGCCAGCTCACTCTGTATGAACATGTTGGAGTCATCTACGTTGTAGCTTGTCCTTCTATATATACACATGTTGGACTCATCTTCCATGTAGCAAGCTCTCTGTGCATGGATATGTTGCACTGATCTTCCATGTAGGTAGCTCTCTGTATATGAACATATTCAACTTGTCTACCATGTAGTTAGTTCTCTATTTATGGACATATTTGACTACTCTAAAGTGTAGCTAGCTCTCAATATATGGACATGTTGGACTGATCTGCCAAGTAGCTAGAACTCTGTTTTTGGAAATGTTGTACTCATCTGCCTTGTAGCTA
>NW_006410156.1:867-2275 GCF_000296735.1 Chrysochloris asiatica | reverse complement strand
TACTCATCTGCCATGTAGCTAGAACTCTGTATATGGAAATGTTGCACTACTCTGCCATGTAGCTAGCTCTCTGAATATGGACATTTTGGATGCATCTGCATGTAGTTAGCTCTCTGTGCATGGATATGTTGGACTGATCGGCCATGTAGCTAGCCCTCTACACATACACATGTTGGACTCATCAGCCACCTAGCTATCTCTCATTATATGGACATGATTGACTCATCTGCCATGTAGCTAGTACTCTATATATGGACATATTGGATTACTCTGCCATGTAACTAGCTCACAATATATGGACACTTTGGACGCATTTGCCATGTAGCTAGAAATCTGTATATGGAACAATTGCACTACTCCGCCCTGTACCTATCTCTCTGTATAACGACATTTTGGACTCATCTTCCATGTAGCTAGCTCTCTGTGCATGGATATATTGGACTGATCTGCCATTTAGGTTGCTCACTATATAAACATATTGGACTTGCCTCCCATATAGCTAGCTCTCTGTATATGGACGTGTTGGACTCTTCAGACATGTAGCCTGCTCGCTGCGTATGAACATGTTGCACTCATCTGCCTTGTAGCTAGCCCTCTAAATATACACATGTTGGACTCATCTGCCATGTAGATAACGTTCAATATATGGACATGATGGTCTCATCTGCCATGTAGCTAGTGCTCTCTATATGGACAAGTTGGACTCACCTGCAATGTAGCTAGAACACTGTATATGGAAATGTTGCATTACTCTGCTATGTAGCTCGTATACTGTATATGGGCATGTTGGACTTGTCTACCATGTAGCTAGCTCTTAGTATATGGACACGTAGGACTCACGTGAAATGTAGCTAGAACTTTGTAGGTGGAAATGTTTCCCTATTCTGCCATGTACCTACCTCTCATTATATACTGACATGTTGAAATCATCAGCCATTTAGCTTTCTTTCAGTATATGGACATCTTGGACTCATCTGCCATGTAGCTTGTACTCGATATGTGGACATGTTGGACTACTCTGCCATGTAGCTAGGTCTCATTATATGGACACGTTTCACTCATCTGCCATGTAGCTATAACTCTGTATATGGAAATGTAGCACTACTCTGCCATGTAGCTAACTCTCTGTATATGGACATTTTGGATTCGACTGCCATGTAGATAGCTCTCTGTGCATGGATATGTTGGACTGATCTGCCATGTAGTTAGCTCTCTGTATATGAACATATTGGACTCATCTGTCATATAGCTAGCTCTCTGTATATGGACATGTTTGACACATCAGCCATGTAACCAGCTTTCTCTGCAAGAACATGTTGAACTCACCTACCTTGTAGCTACTCCTTTATGTATACACAAGTTGGAATCATTTACCATGTAGCTAACTCCCAGTATGTGGACATGTTGG
>NW_006410156.1:0-570 GCF_000296735.1 Chrysochloris asiatica | reverse complement strand
GTTGGACTCATCAGCTATGTAGTTAACTCTCAGGATATGGACATGTTGGACTCATCTGCCATGTAGCTAGTACTCTGTATATGGACATGTTGGACTACTCTGCCATGAAGCTAGGGCTCAATATATGGACACTTTGTACTCATCTGCCATGTAGCTGTAACTCTGCATATGGAGATGTTGCACTAGCCTGCCATGAAGCTAGCTTTCTCTATATGGACATTTTGAGCCAGTCTGCCATGTAGCGAGCTCTCTGTGCATGGATATATTGGACTTATCTGCCATGTAGGTAGCTCTCTGTATATGAACATATTGGACTTGTCTGTCATGTAGCTAGCTCTCTGTGTATGTGCATGTTGGACTCATCAGACATATATCCAGCACTTTCTGTATGTACATGTAGGACTCATCTGCCTTTTAGCTAGTTCTCTCTATATATACATGTTGGACTCTTCTGCCATGTAGCTAACTCTCATTATAGGGACATGTTGGACTCATCGGCCATGTAGCTAGTACTCTGTTTATGGAAATGTTTGACTCCTCTACCATGTTGCTAGCTATCAGTTTATGGAC
>NW_006410155.1:20558-21064 GCF_000296735.1 Chrysochloris asiatica | reverse complement strand
CAAATGGAAGAATTGAAGAGGTCCAAGAGCTGAAGAGAAAATTTCAAAGATCAGCTGGAGAAGATAAAACCAAATACTATAATAAAATATGCAATGATTTCAAGTTGGATAACAAAAAGGGAAGAACACGGTCAGCATTTCTCAAGCTGGTGGAACTAAAGAAAAAATTCAAGCCTCAACTTTCATTATTGAAACATTCTCTGGGCAAATTATTGAATGATGCAGAGGGCATCAAGAAAAGATGGGGAGGCAGGACTTGATGGCAGGTAGGGTAAAGGTGTAGTGAAGGTCACCATCAACAATAACTCGGAATTCCAGGCAAGAAAAAGGCAGGATGGGGCTCCAAGACATAGGAAGTTTAAAGGTCTGAGAACTTTTAGCCTGTGGAATTTGGAGCTGAGGTGAGAAATCATGTACTATTGAATCTGCTGGCCAGGCACGGATGCCGGAGGCCACATCCTATGCGAATCCAGGCAGCGGGACTAAATAGGAGCTGCAGAGACGCG
>NW_006410155.1:18317-18918 GCF_000296735.1 Chrysochloris asiatica | reverse complement strand
GTAATCAAAACATTCCAGGATAAACAGAAACTATGGGACGTCACCAAAGCCAACCCTGCACTACAAAACATCCTAAAGGGAGTTCTGTGGACTGAGAACCAACAAGAACAGACAACAACCAGAGATTGACATTCATGGCAGCACCTCCCTGAATTAAGTCAACTGAAAGAAGAAATGTTAACAAATCAAAACTATAAGAACAAACTCAGAGACTCTGGGAGGACAGTCTATGTTCAAAGCAAGTACAGTACAAAAGAAGGGGAACACGGAAGATCAGAGATCCAGACAATGACAAGGTAAGGTAGATTACAGGATAAAATAGACTGCACTAAATGGACAGAGAAGTCAATGGACCATAAGACAACCTCAAAGAAAATTAACACTTCACAGAAAGGAGAATCCAAGAAGAATATGGAAACATTAAAACTATGAGGAAATGTATAAGAAAGTACACACAAATCACGAATTCAGAGAAAGACAAACAGAACAAAGAAGCAACAACACCACAAAAAAACAAATATAATTACAAAAACAATCAATACCTATCAATAATTACACTGAACGTAAATGGATTGAATGCACCTGTTAAGAGACGGAGGGT
>NW_006410155.1:14616-15902 GCF_000296735.1 Chrysochloris asiatica | reverse complement strand
GAGGAAGCTGTGCTGAGAGGATAATTTATTGCAATAAACGCACACATCCAAAAAGAAGAAAGAACTAAAATGAACACACTAACACGGCATCTACAACAATTAAAAACAGACCAACAGAGGGAACCCACAGCCACCAAAAGAAAAGAAATAATAAAGATCAGAGCAGAAATAAATGAGATAGAAACCAGGAAACTATAGAAACAATAAATTTGCTACACAGCTACAGTGGTCAAAAGGAGCTCTGGTAGCGTAGTGGTTACGAATCTGGCTGTGAATCTCAGGGTTAGCAGTTTGAAACTACCAGCTGTTCCATGGGAGAAAGAGGAGGCTTTCTGCTCCTGTAAAGATTTACAGCCTAGGAAACCCTGTACAGGGTTGCTGTGAGTTGGAACTGACTTCATGACACATAACCACCACCACAGTGGTCAAAACAGCTTGGTACTGGTACAATGAAAGACACATTGATCAATGGAACACAATCGAGAATCCAGAAATTAATCCATCCACATACAGCCAACTGAGTTTTGACAAAGTACCTAAGTATATCACATGGGGAGGTGACAGTATTTTCAACAGATGGTGCTGGCAGTACTGGAAACCAACATGCAAAAGATTGAAACAAGACCTTTATCACACACCTTATTCAAAAAAGCAACTAAACATGGATTAAAGACATAAACGTTAATCCCAGAATTATAAAAGCCACCAATGAAAAAATAGGGACAAATGTGAGGGTTCTAATACAGGGCATGCACAGACTACCAAACATTCTGAAAATGACACAAACAAAAGTAGACAAAAGAGATGATTTGGACTTACTGAAAATTAAAAACATATGTGCATCAAGAAACTTTACCAAAAGAATAAAAAAGGGAGCTCACAGAATGGAAAAAGATCTTTGGCAATGCCCCTTCTGACAAGGGACTCATTTCTAAAATATATAGGAAACTACAACACCTCTACAAGAAAAAGACAAATAACCCTATTAAAAAATGGGCACAAAACTTCCGGTTTTGGTGGATGCAGAGCAGAGTCAGGTAGGATAGGCTCCGTGGGGGAGGGGCTGAAAACCCAGAGAACAGCACCACAGCTCTGGATCTAGCATAAGGTTCACAGTGTCAGTTTCCTGCAGACCCTGGTGGAAAAATAATGTTATAAAGGAAAATATTGTGATTTAGAAATCGGTCAGGAAATCAGGACTCCCTCTACAGCCTGGGGCAGAGGTCAGACAGGAAGTTACAGCCAGACCAGCACAGTGAACTGGTGCTAAAAGCAGTGCAGTGACA
>NW_006410155.1:9527-10942 GCF_000296735.1 Chrysochloris asiatica | reverse complement strand
AATTCAGAAGAATGATATGGAACCAAATACAAATGCCCCAAAATGGGATGGAGAAAAACAAGGAGGAAGTCAGGAAAGTACTAAAAGAACAATCAAAAAAGATGGATACAGCATTGGAAACAATTCAAAATCTGCAAAAAGAGGTCCAGATGATAAATAATAAAATATCAGAAATGAACAATACACTGAAATGTGAAAGGAGCAGAATGGAAGAAATTGAAGCCAGAACCAGTGACCTGGAAGACAAATCAATGCTGCTAAGATTGAAGAGCAAGCAGAAAAAAGGATAAGAAAATCAGAAGAGAGTCTAAGATTCATGGTGGATAACATGAAGAGGAACAACTTAAGAAATACTGGCATTCCGGAACAGGAGGAATCAGAAAAGTCCACAGAGAAAATAGTTGAAGAGCCTTTGGAAGAAAATTTCTCTAGCATCTTGAAAGATTAGAAGATAAACCTTCAGGAAACTGAAATACCCTAAGAGGGATAGACTCCAAAAGAAAATCATCAAGAAATATAATAACCAAGCTCTCCAAAATCACAGACAAGGAGAGAATCTCAAAAGCAGCCAGGGAAAAGAGAAATATTACTTACAAAGGCAAGCAAATCAGATTAATCTCCAACTATTTAGAAGAAACCATGCAGGCAAGAAGGCAATGGGGAGACATATAAAAATGCTAAAAAAAAACAAAACAAAACAACAAAATAAAAACTGTCAATCAAGAATCATCTATTCAGCAAAACTGTCAATCAAATACAATGTTGCAATCAAAACATTCCAGGAAAAACAGAAGCAAAGAGAATTTGTCAAAGCCAATCCAGCACTTCATACCATCCTAAAGGACATTCTTTAGATTGAAAACAAACAAGAACAGACAACAACCAGAGATTGACAGGCGTGGCAACACCAACTGAAGCTCAGATGACAGATGGCAGAGTCCAGAACAGAACAAAAGTACAACAACAAATGAAAAGGCACTGGGATGTCAACCGAACATCAAAATAATAAATATGACAAAGAAGGGAAAAATGTAGGAAGATCCAGGTGCTGAGAAGGTCAGATAGATTACAGGATACAATAGATTGCCTTAAATAGAGGGAAAAGTTAAATAGACTATAAGGAAACTCCAAGGAAATTAATACTTCACAACTTTCCATAAAAATGAACTTCCATTCAGAATAAGCAAACACGAAAACTAAGAAGAAACTGACAAGAAATAGCACAAAAAACACAAACTGAGTACAAAAAGGCATGCATAACAAAGGAACGAACAGCACTACTAAAAATTAACTTAATGGCAGCAATTAATTTATACCTATCGATAATTACATTGAATGTCAATGGATGAAGTACACCAGTGAATAGACAGGGAGTGGCCGGATGGATAAGAAAACAAAACCCTTCAATATGCTGT
>NW_006410155.1:8171-8727 GCF_000296735.1 Chrysochloris asiatica | reverse complement strand
GAGGACACAAATAACTCTCATTAGAAAGCACATGGGTGATGTCACAATGGAACCAAAGGAAATGAAAAGCATAATAACAGAATACTATGAAGAGTTGTATTCCAACAAATTCAAAAACTTAGAAGAGATGGATGCATGTTTAGAAAAACATGATCTACCTAAATTTACAGAGTGAAGTAGAAAACTTGAAAAGACCCATAACAAAAGAAGAAATTGATCAGGTCATCAAAAAACTCTAAACCAAGAGAAGTCCAGACCCAGATGACTTTATTTGTTAGTTCTACCAAACATTCAGAGTTAAGCTATCACAAATTCTACTCAAATTATTCCAGAATATAGAAGAGTACAGAAACTTCCTAATACTATTATGAAGCAAGCATAACCCTCATACCAAAACCAGGGAAAGACATCACCAAGAATGAAAATTATAGACCAATATCCCTCATGAATATAGATGCAAAAATTCTCAACAAAATCCTAGCCAACAGAATTCAGCAGCATATCAAAACATAATACATCATGACCAAATGGGTTTAATAAAAGGGATGCAAGGATG
>NW_006410155.1:0-5051 GCF_000296735.1 Chrysochloris asiatica | reverse complement strand
TGCATAAATTTGAATCATACTGGTATAACTGAAGGAGCTCTGGTAGCATAGTGGTTACGAATTGGCCTTGGAAACCCTGTACAGGGTTGCCATGAATCAGAACTGACTCCACAGCACATAACAACAACAACTGATTTCCTTATAGAACTATGGATATTATCTTATCACAAACAGTGTTGTGTATCATGACGGATCTTGAAATGTTCTTTTTGATGATGAATGTGTCTCCATTCCTCTTAAATTTGTCATTTCTTGCGTAGTAAACTATATTATTTTCATATTCAAAATGGTCAGTGGCAGTCCATGTCATTTCATAATGCTTAGGATATCGATGTTTATGTGTTCCATTTTATTTTTTAGAATTTCCAATTTTCCTAGATTCACACTTCATGCATTCAGTGTTCTGATTATTAATGGATTTTTACAGCTGATTCTCTTTACTTTGAGTTAAGACCCATCAGCATATGAAGGTCCAAAGGACTTCACTCCATTTGCATCATCATGGTTAACTCTACTTTGAGGAGCTAACTCTTCCCAAGTCATATTTTAAGGTCCATGTTTATGGTGGTTGTGGTGGTAGTGTGTTGTGGAGTCGGTTCTCACTCATATTTACCTTGCATAGGGATTTTGAGGCTGTAAACTTTATGGGAGCAGAAAGCCTCATCTTTCTCCCACAGAACTGCTGGTAATTTTGAACTGCTGACCTGATGTTAACAGCCCATCTCTTAGCAAGTAAGCTAACAGAGCTCATCTTTTATGTTGTTTAATGAAGGTATTTGCAATAAAGAAGTCTTGAAAAATTATATCATACAATCTCCAGTTTTTTTGGTTTTTTTTTGTCATCAAGGCCATATTTTCCAACTACTAATCCTTCCTCTTTGTTTCTAACGTTTGCGTTCTAATGCTCAGTAAATAACCAATACATTTTGATTGTATGATTGTGTGTTTGATCTATTTCATACTAAAAAAATTGGTTGAATTCTTCCATTCATCATCACTGGCTTTAGTGGTTTGTGTGCAAATTTGAATTAATTGTGGCATTAACTGGTCTTTCTTGTATGTGTAAGGATACCATCCTGTCACACACAACATTGTACTTTAAGCCACATCTTGATATGTTATCTTTAATTATGAATGGGACTCTAATCCTCTTCATTTTGTTATTCCCAGCATAGAAATGTTTGGCTGTAAGATTCAAAATGGCCAATGGCAGTCAATTTCAGCTCACTAATGACTAGGAGTCCTGATGTGGCACTGTGGGCTAATGCATCAGACTGCAAAGTCAGTTTGAATTGCAAGGTAGGTGGTTCCAATTCACCAGCTGCTCCTTGGAAACCCTATACAGGGTTGCTATGGGTCAGAATTGACTTGACAGCACTTAACAACAACAACAATGACTAAGATATTGATGTGTATGTGTTCCATTCCATTTTTGATAATTTTCAATTTTCCTAGATTCATACTTCATACATTCCATGTTACAATTATTAGTGGGTGTTTACAACTGTTTCTTTTCATTTTTAGTTGTGCCCTTTCAGTAAATGAAGGTCCCAGATGTTTTACTCCAATTGCATCATTACCATCAACTCTGCTTTGAGGAGGCAGCTCTTCCCCATCAAATTTTAAGTGCCTTCCAACCTAAGGGGCTCATCTACTGTCACTATATCTGACAATATCCTTGTGCTTTCATCATGTTTCAAGATTCCATATTTTGGTGCTGACTGTGTTCAACTGCCATTGTTAAAGTTTCCTGTGAGTACATATTTGGAATTCATCCATCTCACCACCTTCCTTTTCTGTTTTCATCTGGCAGTTCAGCTGAAACCTATCCACCAATGGTGACCCTACTGGTAATTAAAATGCCTGTGGCAAAGCCTCCAGAATCACAGCAACACACAAGCCACCACAATATGACAAACTCACAGACCAGTAGTGGACCAAATGGAATAGAAATCAATTCATTTTTGTGTTGGGGCAATCAAGAAGCTCTATATCTTCAAAAATAGCAAGGCCAGGGACCAAGTATAGTGTAATTAATTTCTCCTATACAAGTTTATACTGAAGCTGAAAAAATAAAACAAACCCATGAGAGACAAAATATTACCTTGAATACATATAACCTGAATTACAGACTATTTCAAGAACATATTTTATACATTAAACACTAATGACTAAAGACCAGAAGAATTGTGGGATGACATGAAACTCATAATACAAGAAGAAAGCAAAAAAAAATTTAAATAACAGGAAATAAAGAAGTCCCCTGAGCATCAGAGGAGACTCTGAAACTCTCTCTTTAAAATAGAGTAACTAAAGTAAATAGAAAATATGAAGCAAATGAGCTGAATGGAACATTTTAAGACTGCTGTGAAGACAAAGTGAAGTATAATAATGAAATGTCAAAAGATCTGCAGTTAGAAAACCAAAAAGGTTAAACACACTCAGCATTTCTGTAGCTGAAAAAGAACTAAAGAGAAAAAAATTCTAAGGTTGACATAAAATAGTGAAGGTTTCTGTGGGCAAAATATTGAATACTGAAGAAAGTATGAAAAGAAGATTGAAAGAACATGCAGAGTAATTGATCCAAAAAGAAATGCCCAATGCTAAGTCTTTTCAAGAGGTAGCATATGATCAAGAACCAATGGTGTTGAAGGAATAAGTCTAAACTGCAATGACGTTATTGGTGAAAAATAGAACTCCATAAATTGAAAGAATACAAACTGAAAAGCTTCAGCAAAGTGATGCAGCACTGGAGGTGCTCACTTTTCTATGTCAAGACATTGGATCAGCCGGTTTGGGGGCAGGTGAAGCAGAGACACATAGGGGAGGCTCTTCCATGTAGGCACAAAAACAAAAAACAGAGAAGGCACTTTGTCAGAACAGTTCTACAGCTTTGGATATAATATAAAATGTGGGGCATCAATTTTCAGGGCACATCGTTGGAGAACTCCAACTGTGGGGGAAATAAAGGCAATTTCTAAATTGATTGGGAATCTACCTGTGGGTCCCTCAGCCTAGGCTGAGATCAGAGGGGATCAGAGGGTAGGAACACAGCGAAGCTGATACAGCACTGAAACCATGAAGCAGCTTCTGGAAAAAGAGGATGGATGGCTTCTTACATTTTCTTTCCTCCTATGCCCTGTCACATTCTCTCTGCCCAGCCTGGACACCTGGGGTAAGAGCACACCCTTAAAAGGGTCTAGTGATATGCTCACTGGGTACAATTTTCCCACAGCACAAAGAGGAAATCAATGAGAGTGGTCCTGCAAGCTAATCCTTTGGTTGCTTCTTATGATGTCTGACTCTGGGACTCAGCCCTAAAGCTAACCTGGGCAGGAGCCTTTATTCCAGCCCAACCTAACAAGAGACAGCAGGCCTGAACATAAAGCCAAAATTATTTGCACCTTGTAAAACCCCAACATAAAAGGCAAGAGGCAAAACCAAATACTATATACAAGGATACAGCTATTTTGAGAAGAACACTATGCATACTCAGACACCTAAGTGACCTTCATAGATAAAAAAAAAATAGTGGATAATCTTTATTTCATTCATTTCTCATTATCTATCTGTGCACCTCCACAGTGGTGACCAGAGGAGGGGTCTGAGTGAGTGGACAACACCATCCATCGCTGGAGGTTTCTACTGTGCCTGCACACTGACCTGTGCAGCAAAGGCTACTGGACAGTTAGCTATGGTTTTATTTTTGTTTCAGTGTGGTGGTTTTTGTCTCTGCTTTTATATTGCTTATGTTTTTTAGTCTCACTTTTTTTCCTGGGGGTGGAAGCTTTCTCTGCCTACATTATCCAAAAAGAGGCAGCAATTGTGGCCATATAGTCAAGCTACAAGCATACCCCAAAATAGTCCACCATCCAGATAGGAGCCAAGACCAGCTTCTAGGCATTACATAGATAGCCAACACTTGCTAAGATAGACTGCAGGTGAGTAATAAGAGATAGGAAAAGGGAAGCCTATCTCCAGATTATATCCACCAGGAGACACTCAGTAAGCTTAACAACACAGCAACATAATTTCATTTAATCATTGAAAATGCATCTAACTACTGAAAATCTGCTGCACAGGAACTTTTTAAAGTATTGAAGAGCAATGGAGATATACTGAGAACATTCCTTTTGTGAACAGGAACAATACAAGGATACCCTTTGTCAATATGGTGTTAGAAATCTTACCCAGAGCTATATGGCAAGATAGAGAAATTAAAGGCATCCAAATTTGAAAAGAGGAAGTAAAACTCTATATGCAGACAATACTGTCCTATACATAGAAAATTCCAAAGACTCAGTAAAAAAGCTACTAGATTTCATTGGAAGATTCAGCAAAGTGGCAGGGTATAAGATCGTCATCCAAAACAAGTTGGATTCCTCTATACTAATAATGACAGCACTGAAAAGTACATTAGGAAAGCAATATCATTTATTATAGACATCTAAAGGACTTCTTTAAGATGGCGGATCGAGTAGACATGCAGTAAGGAACTCCATGACCAACAACACAGAATACCGGACCCAACCAGGCTCAGGGGATGGTGCTAGACCTCTGAACCACACATAAAGGACTATTTAGAAAATTGGAAGGCTTACAGCTAGGGGAATTTATAGCAGAATCAAGAAATCCATTGTTTTCTAATTAAAGATGCTGGGCTACTCCCAGAGTTGCTATCCCAGAGAGACCAAGTGTGGGAAGGATCAAAATAACCATGAATGCCTGAGTGAACCGCAGAGATGCAGATGTGAACATTCTTTTTTTGGTTTCTGTTGATTGGTCTCTCACTGTTTGTGCACCTCCATTCTGATGACTAAAGGGAATACCTGAATGAATGGACACCACATCCCTACCCCTGGAGGGTTCTACTGTGCATGTGCACAGAGCTCCTTGAAATTTAAAGTGACAGTTTCCACTTAATACCAAACAGCCACCACTTGTCTGTCAGTTTGTTGTACCATGGTAGCTTGTGAGTTACTATGATTCCAAAAGCTATGCCACCAGTATTTTAAATACCAGCAGGGTCACCCAGGATGGACAGGTTTCAG
>NW_006410154.1:17215-19519 GCF_000296735.1 Chrysochloris asiatica | reverse complement strand
CCTGTGCTTTATTGACTATACAAAGGCTTTAAATTGTGTGGATCATGAGAAGATATGGACAACATTGCGAAAGTTTGAGTATTCCGGAACACTTAATTGTGCTCATGAAAAATCTGTACCTGGACCAAGAGGCAGTTGTTCCAACTTGGAAACACCAAATGTTTAAAATTAAGAAAGGTATGCGACAAGGTTGTATTCTTTCACCATACATATTCAAACTGTATGCTGAGCAAATAATCCAAGAAGCTGGGTTCTATGAAGAAAAACGTGGCATCAGGATTTGAGGAACACTCATTAACAACCTGAGACATATATGTGGTACAACCTTGCTTCTTTTTATTTTATTATTTCTTTTCATATTGCTACTGGTTAACTTGCTGTGTTTATTTTTATTTTTTTATTGTGAATTGAGTGATAATTGACATGGGAGAATATCAGTTTTACTCTCATTGTTTCGTTGCAATGATTACAATCTGCTCTGTGCATCATCCTTCAACAGTACTTTTGCTTCTATTCCCTCTTTTTTTTTTTTTTTTTAAGTTTTATTGTGAATTATGTGACAGTTTACATGGGAGAACATCAGTTTTACATTCATCCTATCACATATTGTTTCATTCATTGCCATAGTTACAATCTCCTCCACACATTACCAATCTACGAAAGGGTACATCCTATAAACCTGTTCCCCCCTCCCCCCCGGTCATCAGCATACAGCCCCTCTCCCTCCCTGGATCTTGAGTCCCCAGCTACTCCATCTCTCATGTCATCATCTCTGTCTCCATCTCGGGGATTGCTGCCTCTCTGGGTATGGTTCCACTCTCTGCTCTTCTCCCTTCATGGTTCCAGGGACCTCCTCTCCTAGCCTGCAAAGTTAATCCATCCCCTCCTTGTCACAAAATGTCTACTTTTGCATTTACAACCTTCACAATCAGTCCTGGTAACAATTATTTATCCTTGTATCGCAAGAGACCTATCTGCATTTACTTCAATCAGTACCGCCTAGACAGATTGGATACTACTCAGTGGAGATTCTACCTTACTACACACCTTCTGAATCTAGGTTCCCTCTTGAAAGTTTGTAAGCCAGTCGTTCTTGCCTTTGTAGCCCTCCCATTTTGGATAGTCAATGTCAAAGTTGCCCATCCCTGTCTACTCAGTGTATGGAGGGGGTGGGAATGATCCCTGCTGCAAAGATTTGTTCGCTTTTTTTGAGCTAATGCATCCATAGGTGTAGGTCAAGTTCATCAAATTGTATCAGATTACTCTTTTTTTCCTCTTCTTTCTTCTTCTAGTTGAGCTCTTATCATCCAGTCATCGAGGCTAGGTCAAATGGGTACCATCTGCAAGTGTGGATGCCCTTGTGGATATGACCTCTCTTCTTATCCACTGGACTTCATCCTCCACTCCAGTCCTCCATGGCCATGTCACTGACTCTGGGCCCAAGAGTCCCCAGGTCTTGCCACACTGCTGACCAACCAGGTCTTGGGGACACAGTAGTCTGCTGAACACTGTAGGACTTAGCTCGCAGCCTCATAGCAGTTTTTCCCTCATTTCTCTCTGTTGGTGGTGAACGTGGTCGCCCATCAGAGTGTGTATTCCCATTGAGTCTCAGTCCTGGAAGGGGGTTTACTCTGACGGAACCTAACCCCTTGCCTTGATGTCTCCTGGGTGGGCAACTTGCTTGTTCTTGTAGTTATCAGTCGATCTGCCTAATTGTTTCATATTTTTCCTGTCAGTCTTTCCTTCAAGAGGTATCTTCTGTTCTTCTAGACACTCCAGGCTGGTCTGCCCATCCTCTCAGGGGGAAATTTCCCACCTCTGAAGATTCTGGATGCTGTTCAGGATTCCACCTATAGTCTTATGTAATGGAGAGACTCAGCAGGCAGCCTCCTTCACTGGGCACATTGTATCCCCATATTAAGTATTCTAATCAGTTATAGGCAGAAGACGGACTTACAAGCTTTCTATGGTAATATTTCTAGCTTTTCCTTTCTCTCCCATTCCAGTGTCTATTTTAAAATGTAGTGCAGGGAATACCAAGATTCAGTAGACAGCCAAGCATCTTAACATTATTTTCCCCTTTTTCCCTATTCAAACCATGTCTCAATCCATGTACCCCAGAACCCTGTTGACAACCTTGCTTCTTGAAAGTGAAGACTACTTAAAATATTTATTGATGAAGATCAAAGAGCACAACCTTCGGTATGTATTATATCTCAATGTAAAGAAAACTGAAATCCTTACCACTAGACCAATAAACAACACTCTTATCAACAAAGCAAAGATTGAATTTGTCAAGGACTT
>NW_006410154.1:7580-16971 GCF_000296735.1 Chrysochloris asiatica | reverse complement strand
ATATTGAAAGTGCCATGGGTTGCCAAAACAACCAATAGATCTGTTTTGGAAGAAGTGCAGTAAGAGGTCTCCTTGGTGTCTAAGATGGCCAAATTTTTTCTGTCATACTTCAGACATATTGTCAGAAGGGACGAGTCAATGGGGAAGGATATCATGTTTGGTAAGGTGGAGAGTCTGAGAAAAAGAGGAAGATCTCCAACGAGATGGAGTAGCCAAGTGGCAGCATCAATGGACTCAAGTGTGCCAACAGTAGTGAGGTTAGCCCAGGATCGGGCAGTGTTTTGTTCTGTTGTGCATAAGGTTGCTTTCAGTTGGTACCAATTTGATGGCACCTAACAACAACAACAACAATAACAACTTGAGGTAATAGTGTGGCACTGTAGGATAAAGCACTGGACCACAAGGCCGTTTGAAACACAAGGTATACGGTTCAAACTCACCAGCTGCTCTTCAGGAACCCCATACAGGGTGGCTGTGAGTCAGAACTGACTTGATGGCACTAAACAACAACAACTGTGACTGTATCATTTATTTTAGTTAAGTTTTAGAAATACAAAACATCATTTTTTTACATAATCCCCTTACTTTTCAATCCACTTTGTTCATGTGTCAACAAGCTTTCATATTGCCTTATTAAAAATTTTTTTAGGTGGAGCTGTGAGCCACAAATGCACTACTACCTTCACTTCTCCATCCATGGTAAATCTATGCTCTCAAAGGACTGCTTTCAGGGCACCAAACTGTTGACTGTTCCATGCAGTAATGTCCAGACTCTAGAGAAGATGCTTAGCACCTCAAAACAAAGCTTTTGCAGAGTCTCAACATGGTGGGCAGAGGTGTGGGATGCGCATTGTCATGTAAGATCAAAATGACTCTGGGTAGCAGTCCTCTGCATTTAATCCTAAGTTTAAACTTCAACTATCAGTGAAGTTCTCACTGTAAAGAGCACTGTCGATTGTTGAACGTTTTTCCTAATAGTGATCCAACGCTGGTCCATGAGAATCCTAGAAAGTTGTAAGCATCAATTTCCCAGCTGACGGTTGAATTTTAAACTTTTTCTTAGTTGGTGAGTGAGGATGTCTTCATTCCATACTCAGCAGTTCGCTCTCAGGCTCGTAGCGATGTATCCATGTCTCCTCACCAGTAAAGATTGTTGTTTAAGAAAATTTTGCATTCCTTTGAGTATCAGTACAAATTTTGTTTGCAGATGTGCGAACGCTTCTGTTTATACTCTTCCGTGAGTTGTTTCAGTACCCATCTTTTACAAACTTTTCAAAAACCAAGTCTTTGGTCAATTATTTCATAGAAAAAATCATGGCTGGTTTGCAAATAATTTGCAGCATAATCCGCTGTCACTCTTCTAGTCCACAGAATCATTTCAAGCTCATGCTCAGTGTTGTCATCAGGCTTGGACTTGCAGGGTCAGTGGTTCAAATTCAAGAGCTGCTCCTTGGAAACCCTATACAAGGTCACACTGAATTGGAACCAACTCAACAGCACTTTGCAACAATTCTGTAACATTATCGAAAGCCCTATGGACTATACCCATAAATATGTATATGTCTGACAGATGATATTTCTATATATGTAGCTACATTTGCAAATATAAGTCACTTCTTATGAGAATTCTGGCAGATTTGTTTGTTCTTCTGGTAATCCATGGTATTTTCAGTATTCTTTACCAACACCATAATTCAAATGCATAGATTTTTCAATGGTCTTCCTTACTTATTGTCCAATTTTCACATGCTTATGAGGCAATTGGGTCCAGTGCACTTAAGTCCTCAAAGTGAAATAGTTGTTCTTTTATACTTTAAAGAGATCTTTTGCAGCAGGTTTGCCTTATGCAACTCATTATCTGATTTCTCTACTGCTATTTCTGTGAGTATTGATTGTGGATTCAAGCAAATAGACGTCTTTGACAGCTTTATATTTTTTCTCCATTTATCATGCTGTTTATTATTACAGTTTTGAGGATTTTCATTTTCTTTACTTTGAGGTGCAATCCAATCTCAAGGTTGGCATCTTTGATCTTCATTAGCAAGTATTTCAAGTACTTTTTGCTTCTAGCAAGCAAGGTTGTATATTCTGCATATCACAGGTTGCTAACAAATTTTCCTCTGATCCTGAAGCTAAATTCTTCTACAAATATTCAAGTTTCTCAGATTATTTGCTCCACAATCACATTAAATAAGTATGGTGAAAGAATACAACCCTGGAAATGGATGAATTTAAAGAACAGCAATTTATTTTCTCACTTTTCTAAAGTCAGAGTATCATACTCTCTTCTGTCCCCTCTAGAGGACTCTCTTCCTTTTCTCCTCCAGTGTCCAGTAGTCTTGACCATTTCATGGTATTCCTTGACATACACATGGATCTTAATATGGTGGTTTCCACTTGTATGTGAATCTCTTTCACTGCCTGTTTTCCCCATTTAAAAGGTACAGCTAAGAAAGCTTTAGATTTAAGACCCATCCTATTCCTGTATGATTTTACTAATTACATCGTCAAAGAAATACAGTAAGAGTATTTACCCAAACAAGAGACCAATCACTGGTACAAGGGCAAGGTCTTCAATATATCTTTTTAGTGGGGAGATGAGAAGTGAGAAGAGTTTCAATGCATATTTTTTTTTTTTTTTTTTGATTTTCAGTTGTTCACTCTGTTTGTTCTATCCTTCATGCTTTAATTCTGGCTTTCACACTCCTTTTTCTAATCATCCTAATAGTCTGCTTAGTTGTTGTGTTTTTATGAAATGAACAATTCCCATGTGCTGTGGAGCTTTTCCATACATGAAGGAAAGTATTTTCCATTTCTCCTCCTGCTTTTCTCTGACTGATGGCAAAATTAATGGCTAGGTGGGTGGATCTTAATAGTTCTGAATTATTTAAAATTCGTATTATTTTCTTTCCAATCATGTGGAACTGGATTACTTTGTAGAATACTATTTATTCAGATTCTACTAATTACAATCTGTGCTAATTTTATTAAGACTGGACTAAAATTTACTTTTATACTCCTTAAAATAAAAGATGTGACAGTAAACTGTTTTCAATGTGTTGCCGTCCTTGTTGTTAAGTGTCATCTGATTGGTTTTGATTCATAGTGAACTTGAACAGGGTTTCTGAGGAGCAGATGGTGGGTTTGAATCACCAACTTACAATTCGCAGTCCAGTGTTTACCTTATTTAATACAAAATAAAATGTGCAAGTTGTTTACAAGGAGTCAAACTATAAATCAGAAATTAATTATCCATCCATTTAAGTCCCCTGTTGTGTTGCTGTAGGATAAGCACTAGAGAGCTATTCTCAAGGTCTGCTGTTCAAATCCAGCAGCCACTCCTCAGAAAAGCGAGGATTGCAATGAGTCCAAACTGACTAGATGACACTCAAAAACAAGACTAACAAGCATATTCATTAGGTAATGTGGGAAATGTCTATTAATCAGGATAATGAGAGCGAATCACTAATATTCAATTTTACATACACACCAATGTGTATGTATGTATGCTTGTAGAATATTCTGAGTCAATTTTCATTATGAATTTGGAATTGATACATTCTATTACTGAAAATATTTTATAACTACAAAATGCAACTGCTCAATTTGCCTTGCACTTATTTAGTATTATACTATTGAGGCTTTAGGTTAAATTCAGATGTTAAAATAATATCATTAAAGAAAACAGTTGAACACTATAAGGAGTCCTTGTTGGTACTGTGGGATAAAGCACTGGATCACAAGGTTGCTTTCAACCACAAGTTTAGAGGTTCAAATTCACCATCCACTTCTTGGAAACCTTGTACAAGGTGGCTATGAATCAGAATCAACTAGACAGAACTTAACAACAATAGCATACCTTATATTAAATATTAAAGTTTATTTAACTCTTTAACCATCTTAAGTGCATTGAAGTACTTAATGTGTCTTCTAGCTATGTTGTTGTTGATGTTAGGTGCCATCAAGTTGTTTATGACTCATAGTGATCCTGTCCAGAGCAGGATCACTTTTTTGCTGAGCCCACTCTTTAACAAACATGATGTGCTTCTCCAGGGACTGGTCCCTCCTAATAACATGTGTAAAGTATGAGGGATAAAGTCTCAATATTTTGGTTTCTAAGGAATACCCTGGATATACTTCTTCTAACACAGACCTGTTTGTTCTTCTTGCAGTACATGGTACATTCAGTATTCTCTTCCAAAACCAAAATACAAATGCACAAATTCTATAGCCTTCCTTATTCATTGTCCAACTTTCACATACATATGAAGTTATTGAAAATGCCATGGCTTATGTCAGGCACACTTAAGCTCTTTATAATTTAACACTTTAAAGAGATCTTTTGCAGCAGATTTGCCTAATGCAATGCTTGCTTTGATTTCTTGGCTGCTGTTTGCATGAGTGTTGAGTTTAGATCCAAACAAAATTAAGTCTTTGAAAACATCAGTCTTTTTTTCATATGTCATGATACTATTTACTGATCTAATGGTGAGGATTTTTGTTTTCTTTGCTTTGAGGTGCAACCCATATCAAATGCTGTGGTGTTTGATCTTCATCAACAAATATTTTAAATCTTCTTTGCTTTCAGCAAGCAAAATTTTATCATGTGCATATCACAGGTTGTTAATGAGTCATCCTTCAGTTCTGATGCCGTGTTCTTCTTCATATAATCCAGCTTCTTCAATTATTTTCTCAGCATACAGATTGAATATGTATGGTAAGAGAATACAGCCCTGGCACACACCTTTGCTGACTGAAAACCATTCAGTATCCTCTTGTTCTTTTCAAATGATTACCTCTTGATCTATGTGCAGATACCTGGTGAGCACAATGAAGTGTTCTGGAAGGCCCATTCTTTACCATGATATCCATAGCATATCATGATCCACACAGTCAAAAGCCTTTGCATAGCATAATCAATACAGCACAGGTAAACATCTTTCTGGATTTTTCTGCTTTCTGCCTAGATACTTCTTACGTCAGTAATGATATTCTTAGTACAACGAACTCTTCTGAATGTGGCTTGCAATCTGGCTGTTCTCTGTTGAAGTGCTGTTGTAGCACTTTTTAATTATCTTCAGAAAAATTTTACTTCCACGAGATATTAATGATATTGTTTGAAGATTTCCACATTCCATTGGATCACCTCTCTTTGTAATGGGCAAAAATATGGATTTATTCCAATTCATTGACCAAGTAGTTTACTTCTAAATTTCTTGGCGATGCTCAATGAGCACCTGCAGTGCTGCATCACTTTGTTAAATATTTCTATTTGTATTCCATCATTTTCTGGAGCCTTGTGTTTTGAGACTGCCTTTGGTGCAATTCAGACTTCATCCTTCAGTACCATCAGTTCTTTAGTGTATATAACCTCTTGAAATGGTTGAACATTAACCATTTACTTATGATGCAATGACTCTGTATATACATTCTACCTTCTTTGATATTTTCTGCTTTATTCAATAAATTCCCCATAGAACCTTCAATATTACAAGTCAAAGTTTGATTTTTTTTCTTGTGTTTTTGTTGCTGAGCATGTTCTTCCCTTTTGGTTTTCTAAATTTACATATTTGCACATTTTATAATAATAATTTATCTTATCAAGTTGTCTTTAGAATATTCTGCTCAGTTCCTTTATACCCTCATTTATTCCATTTATTTGAGCATCTCTCCACTGCAAAGCAAATTTCAGAGTCTCTTCTGACAACTATTTTAATTCTTTCTTTCTTTCCTGTCTTTATTAATGACCCATAACTTTCTTCCTTTATGATAATCTTGATATTATCCCCCAGCTCTTCTGGTCTTTGGTCATTAGTATCTAATGCATTCATTATTTTCTTGAAATGGTCGGCAAATTGAGATGGGATATACTCAAGGTCATATTTTGGCTATTATGTACTTATTTTAACCTTTTTTCAACTTCAGCCTAAACTTGAATATAGGCAACTAATTATCTGTTCCATAGTTGGTTCCTGACCTTGTTTTGGCTGATGATATTGTGCTTTTCCTTCTAGCTTTTCTAGTCTTTTAAAATCCTATAAAATGACTTTTTCCTGATGGGTGTGGGTAATATAAGGTTATGGCAGATACTGAACATATAATTCAGTTGTGATTTTTAAAAACTGAATTGTTATTGTAATACCTTGGAATTCTACTCAGTGTTTAATAGAAATAGGAAGGGGTGGGGTCAATTTTATTACAATCAAAAAGAAAGAACAAGGAGTAGAATGTCCTTTGGTCTCTAAGATCTTTGCATTGAACCTCCTTGACACAAGGGCAAAACTTTAATTACAGAGGTGTGACAGAGGAACAGTGGCAGAAGGACAAAGAACCAGAGAACCAGACAGAACAATGGTTCTCCCAGATCGTAAAGCAAGTAAAATTGAGTGTCTTTGGATAGAAGGCTCATGTATAGAATGGGATAGTTCTAGATAACTTAATTGAAGAACTAGGTTTGCTGGCTCATGGCACTAATCTTAGTGCCTTTATGCTAAGGTTTGTATCAGAGTGGATTTTCCTTTGGCATTCATCAGTAGCTCTAAAATTACTTTGTAGGATCTATCAGCAATCCTAAAATTACGTTGTAGGATTTCCAGAGCAGGGTAAAGACCAGTTCATGGGGCCATGGGTCAGTGAGAGGCCTGCCTGTGGGCATGGATAAGGAGAGATTATCATTATTTAAAGAGTTGTATACTTAGCATTTTCTGATCCTCAGTTTTAGCCTGTTAGCTTGCCTAATAAACCTAATAACTGATTATGGTGCCTGAGTTGTATATAGGCATTATAATGTATTATCAAATCCAGTTCAGGAAAGAGTGCTACAGGAGGAGTAATTGGTGCCATCTTTGCATCACCAAATCATTTGGTAATAAAACAAATCTTAGATCACAGGTATACATTTTCTTGCTTTTTAATAAGACTTATGGTGCTTAAAAGATATAAATCAATATAATAAACTAATGCATATAAAAGTCTTTCATAAAACCAATTTCATTTAACAATTTCTTAATTTATGCAGTATTCCTTGCACAATACTAAGTTGCACAATTCAATTTTAGATTGAAGAATTTCATAGACTTCTTAGTGAATTGTACAAGGAAAACTGGATAAAGAAGTCTATGAAAGTCTTCAATCTGAAATTGATCAAATGTACAATCAAGATGCATTGATAATAATTGGTGATTGAAATGCAAAGTTTGGAAACAAAGATGAACTATTAGTAGTTGCAAACCATGGTCTTGATGACAGAAATGATGCCTGAAATTACATGATAAAATTTTGAAAGACCAATGACTTATTCATTGCGCATACCTTATTTAAAAAACATAAAAGAATACTGTACACTTGTACCTCACCAAATGGTATACACAAAAATCAAATTTACTACATCTGTGAGAAAAGACAGGAGAAATGTTGCATATCATCATCCAAAACTAGGCAAGGGGAAGACGATGGAACAGACCATCAGTTGTTCATATGGAAGCTCAGGCTGAAGCTAAAGAAAATTAAAATAAATCCATGAGAGCTAAAAATGACCTTGAACATATCCCACCTGAATTTAGAGATCATCTCAATATTGATGCATTGCTCACAAATGACCAAACACCAGAAGAGTTGTGAGAAGACATCAAGAATATCACATGAGAAGAAAGCAAAAGGAAATTCCTGGATACAGAGGCATAATGTTTGGAAAAGAACTCAAATACAAAACAAAAAAAAAAACTGGGCTTAATGTTCAGAAAGATACTGGAAGAACCTGAAACTATGTCAATGAACACTCTTCAAGTCTGGAAAGAATACACCATATTTTAGTTAAACAATAGATAGGTGTATTGTTGTTTTTAGGTGGCATCAAGTTGGTACTGACGCATAGCAACCCTATGCACAACAGAATGAAACATTGCCCAGTCTTGGGACAATTTCACAATTGTTACCACATTTGAGTCCATTGATGCTGTTGCTTTGCCAGTCCATCTCACTGGGGGTGGGGGGAGGAGTCTTCCTCTTTTTCTCTGACCCTCCACCTTACCAAACATGATATCCTTTTCCAGCAACTGGTCCCTCCTAACAATATGTCTGATGTATGAGAGATGAAATTTGGCCATCCTGGTCTCCAAGGAGCACTCTGGCTACACTTCTTCCAACACAGATCAGTTATGTGTAGAACATTTTAACCCAAGCAGCAGATAGGTATATAGGAGGAACAACTAATACTGTATGCTCACTAGGAATAATGTAACCATCAATAAATGTACCTAAGGACAATGGGGAGAAGTTATAGGAAGGTTAGGGGTAGAGAGCTAGGAGCCAAAGGGAGGAAGCCAGGTGACTACTGTTCAGTGGAAGGGAATGCAATCATTGAGATGAAGCAAAGTATATTATTTATTGAATTTACTGATGATTTTGTATGCAAACCTTCAATCAATTCATAGTTGAAAGTAAAAAAAATAATAAAATAAAATAAAATGGATTACAGAAAAGAAATGAAAATTGCTATTTTGTGTAGAGATGCTAAAGCAAACAGAGTAAATGAGAACATGAAAGTGTTAAACAGAAAATTTCAAAGGGTAGTTCAAGAAGACAAGGGCAAATATTAAAATGAAATGTGCAAAGACCTGGAGTTAGAACACCAAAAGGAGAGGAGATACTCTGCATTTCATAAGCTGAAAGAACTGAAGAAAAAAATATATCAAGTTTCAATTATAAATACTGGAGGACTTTATAGGAAAAATAATGAATGATGTGGACAATATCAAAAGAAGATAAGAGGAATACACAGAGTCACTATACCAAAAAGAATCAGAAGATGTTCAACCATTTCAAGAGACAGCCTATTATCAATATCCAATGGAACTGAAGGAAAAAATACAAGTTACATTGAAAGCATTGGCAAAGCATAAGCCTTCTGGAATTGATGGAAATAAGATGAAATATTTCCAAATTTGAAGCAGCACTACAGTAATTATTAATCTATACCAAGATATCTGGATGGCAGCTACTTGGTCAATGGATTGGAAGAGTTTAGTATTTGTGTCTAGTCCAAAGAGAGGTAACCCAATGGAATGTGTAAATCATTCGACAGTATCATTAATATCACATGTAAGTAAATTTTTTATAAAGATCATTCAAAATCAGCTACCATAGTACATTGACAGGGATCTGTTCCACAGGACATGGAACAAGGGATATCATTTCTGATATCAGATGGATCATGGCTGAAGCAGAGAATACTAGGAAGATGTTCACCTGTGCTCTATTGACTATGCAGTATTGTGTGGATCCTGACATGCTACGGACAAAATTGTGGAGAATGAGTACTCCAGAACACTTAATTGTGCTTATAAGGAACCTATACATTGACCAAGAGACAGGTGTTCAAAATAGAGCAAGA
>NW_006410154.1:3090-3615 GCF_000296735.1 Chrysochloris asiatica | reverse complement strand
TGTCCAAGGAGTAGCTGGTGGGTTTGAACAACCAACTGTGATGTTAACAGTCCAGTTCCTATCCTACAGCACCATATGAGGAATCCAAATATTTGTGAGTTCCAATTAATTGAAGATGCCCAAAATACTCCACTAATTTCTTCAATAGCAAATTACTATGTGCTTGCTGTATTCTAGAAATTAGGGTTCTTACAGTCATCAAGATATAACCAGTCTCTAGCATAATGTAATATATAGTCTGAGAATAGAAGTACAAAATAAGGTAACAGACAACAATTAAATAATTCTAAACAATGATATGAATATATATATGCATGCCTTTAACATATATACACATATATATACACACACACACACACACACATAGTTGTTATTTGCCATTCGATTGATTCTGACCCATAGGTACCCTGTATAGTGTTTCCAAGGAGCAGCTGGTGAGCTTAAACCACCAACCTTGCAATTCAAATGACTTTGCAATCTGACACATTAGCCCACAGTGCCACACCAGGATTATATATATATATA
>NW_006410154.1:0-465 GCF_000296735.1 Chrysochloris asiatica | reverse complement strand
GTCTTATGTAATGCAGAGGCTCCACAGGAAGCCTCCTTCACTGGGTATGTTGTAGCCCCATTTTAGGTATTCCAATCAGTTATAGACAGAAGACAGACTTACAAGCTTTCTACGGTGATATTTCTGGCTATTACTTTCTCTTCCCCTCAAATGTCTATTTTATAATGGTATGCCAGGAAAACCAAGATTCAAAACACAGTCAAGCTTCTTAACATTGTTTCATCCCTTTTGTGTTTTCCAACCATGCCTCGATTCCTGTATCCCAGAGCTCTGTTGTTCCAAGGTTGTGCATACATCATTATTTACCTCTGTCCCACTTAGCCCATGCAAGCTTACTTAACTGTTTTCTGATTAGCCTTCAATTCTTTTCAATTCTTCCATTCTTCCATTTGCTTTAGCTTCTCTGCACTGGAGAGCAAGTTTCAGAGTCTTCTCTGACATCCATTTTGACCTTTTCCTTCTTTC
>NW_006410153.1:17110-17692 GCF_000296735.1 Chrysochloris asiatica | reverse complement strand
GGCAGTTCAAACCCACGGAAAACCTATACCTAGTAGCTATGAATTGGAACCAACAAGATGACACTTAACTACAGCATATAAATTTAATCAGCCATTAGAAGATGTAACAATAAGAATACTAAGAAAGTTTTCTGTTATTTTTTTTTGAACATTAAATCGGAGTCTGCCTTTTTCTATCCTCATGTTTGTCTATAGGTCCAAGGACCCCTATATTTTTCCAATAATCCTCCTAACCTGGAGCTAACTGGGTTAATGTATTCTTGACTGTAACTGTGTATAATTTAGTTCGCTGTGTGTTATGGGTATTACTGTTTATCATAAAATAAAGGGGGTCGAAGTCCCATTACCTGAGGAACCAGAGTGGAGTCTGTGCTGTACAATATCTTTGGTTTTGCTTGCTCAGGCATCTGAAACAATCTTGGATACCTTAATTTTGTGAAAAAAGAAGATGACTGAGAAAGTTAAGTAAGTAGTTCATTTATTATTTTTCTCCCTCAACAGCATTTTGCTCTCACAGCATGGTTCTCTGGATATAGAGACTAATCGCTTCTTTTGTTGTTTTGTTTTTGGTGATTTCTTTTT
>NW_006410153.1:14089-16185 GCF_000296735.1 Chrysochloris asiatica | reverse complement strand
GACTCGATGGCACTTAACAACAACAACAATTTTCTATTGAAAGGTTACAGCCATGAAAACACTGTGGACCTGTTACACTGTGCACTTGAGAATGGGCTTGACAGGAACGAACAAAACAATAATTGAAACTTCTCACTTTCGATCAACAATTATTCCAGTAAGTGATGAAATAGTTAAAAATGGAATAATTTAATGTAAATTTGGCAATATGATTTTTCATATACCCCAACAGATTATACACAAGAACAAAATTCATACAGTTTTCTAAAACATGTAACAAACAAAACAGAAAGTGTAATAAGTCCAAATTATGTTCCATGTAAATAGAATCTTGTCATTATTTCACAGTGAACTAAGTGCTCACAAAGACTGAAGTTGTCAATTATTTCATTTGGCTTAGATCCAAAATCATCACTAATGGAAGCAATAGTCAAGAAATCAAGCAATGGGCTCAAACATAACAATTGTGAGAAGTGTGCAGGACTGGGTAGTGTTTTGTTGTGTAGTGGATAAAGTTACTGTGAGTCAGAACTGACTTGATGGAACCTAACAACAATAACAAAAGTGCTCATGTAATTGAAATCACAAGACCAGTGCTCTGAGCTCTTCCTCTGCTCTGCCTACAGAGGAAGTTGCCGTCTCCACCAGCAACATATCTTCCCTCACACTTGTGGAGAAACCCAAGATCATCAATAAGAGGTCCAAGATGTTCATCTGGCACCAATTAGACTGTTCTGTTAAATTAAGCGTAACTGGCGCAAACCCTGCAACATTGATAAAATGGCATGGAGAAGATTTAAGGGCTATATCTTAATGCCCGGAGTTCTGGTGTGGCAGTGCGGGTTAATGCGCCAGACTGCAAAGTCGTTTGAACTGCAAGGCCGGCGCTTCAAGCTCACCAGCTGCTCCTAGGAAACCCTATACAGGGTTGCTGTGGGTCGGAACCAACTCGACAGCAGTTCACAACAGCAACAACCTTAATGCCCAACACTGGTTAAGGGAGCAACAAGCAAACAAAACACATGTTGCCCCGTGGCTTCCTCCTATCAAAGACCTGAAAGTGCTTCTGATGTGCAACAAATCTTATTGTGCAGAGATTGCTCACAGAGTTTACTCCAAGAACCACAATCCATATTGGAAAGATTAGCCCAGCTGGCCATTGGAATCACCAATCCCAATTACAGGATCCCCAGCAAAGAAAATAAACAGACAGTCTGTGAGTTTTATTTGTGCTAAATAAAACCAAAAAAGCACTGCTATCTGGAAAACAAAACAAAACAAAAAAGAATAATGCTCTGAGATAGGTATTATTGACTATTTGTGAAATGAATGGGATTTCAAGGAGAAACCTGAAAACCAGATGTTATGTCTCTATCTTGTCATTGACCACACAGAACTATTTTGGTTGGCATGAAATACCACTGAATCATTATACTACACAGACCTGTATATAATTAACATACAGTAATATCTACAGTTCTTTAAAAAAAAAAAAAACAAACTTCATTCTGTCATTATATGAGGAACATGGTATCAACATTCGATAAACACTGAACCCCACAGTCCACAGTTGGAACAGTCTAGTCACTCCAAGGCAGAAACATGAGGTTTTCTGCTCCTACGAAGATTTAAAGCCTCAGAAACGCTATACAGGGTTACATTGAGACGGAACTGACTCAAAGGCAGTAAACAACAGTAACAATCTTTATATATTACAGCATTCTTAGCACTGTGGTTAAGAAATTCACAGTTTAGGTTCAACCCACCAGTTGCTCCATCAGAGAAATATGTAGCAATCTGCTTCTGTAAGGTTTATAAGCCAGGAAACCCTATGGGACAGTTCAACTCTGTCTTAACGAGGCAATATAAGTCAAAATTGACTCAACAACAATGAGTTTGGGGTTCTGGTGCCCAACAATATATTGCAGTCTATGTGTAAGTACACAATAATAATTGATACTGGCTAATTTCATGACTAATAATTGATCCTGGCTAATTGCAATGTAAAGAAAACAAAAAGGCTCACCAATGGACCAATAAACATTCTTATCAACAGAGAAAAGATTGAAGTTGTCAAGGACTTCATTCTTGGATCA
>NW_006410153.1:12955-13989 GCF_000296735.1 Chrysochloris asiatica | reverse complement strand
GGATCAACTATCAACACTCATGGAAGCAGCAGTCAAGAAATCAAACGATGTATTGCATTAGGCAAATCTGCTGTACAAGACCTTTTTAAAGTGTTGAAGAGCAAAGATGTCAGCCTGAGGACTAAGGTTTGCCTGACCCAAGCTATGGTATTTTCAGTAACCTCATATGCATGGGAAAGCTGGACAGTGAATAAGGAATACCATAGAAGAATTGATACATTTGAGTGATGGTGTTGGAGGAGAATATTGAAAGGGCCATGGGCTGCCAAAAGAACAAACAGATCTCTGTTGGAAGAAGCACAGCCAGAGTGCTCCATGGAGGCCAGGGTAGCCAAACTTCGTTTCTCATACTTCAGACATATTGTCAGGAGGGACTAGTTGCTGGAGAAGGCTATTATGTTTGGTAAGGTGGAGGGTCAGAGAAAAAAGGAAGACCCCCAGAAAAATGGATTGGCCAAGGGACAGCATCAATGGCTTGAGTGTGGCAACAATAGTGAGGTTGGCCCTGGATTGGGCACTGTTTCATTCTGTTGTGCATAGGATCACTATGAGTCAGTACCAACTCGATGACACCTAACAATCACCACAAATGCATGACAATTATTTTGTGCATGTCTTAAGAAACAAACTTATTTAGTTTTGTTTAAATTAGGTATGGAGAGGATCACCTTTTAGTGATTTTTTTAAGCCTCTAAATGGTAACTCGACAGGAAACCACCAAAACCTGAAGCCAGATTCAGAGAAGGACATGGACAAGGGATATCATTGCTGATGTCAGCTAGAATTTGAATGAAAGCAGAGAAAACCAGGAAGATGTTTACTTGTGCTTTATTACTATGCAAAGGCTTTCGATGTGTGGATCATGATAAACTACTAATAACCTACCTGATTGTTAAAAAAAAAAAAAGCAAAAACAAAAATCTTCACCACTGGACCAATGTTGTTGTTGTCAGGTGCCATCGAGTCAGAACCAACTCATAGCAACCCCATGCACAGCAGAACGAAACAATGTCCGATCCTGGGCCAACCTCTCT
>NW_006410153.1:4767-11125 GCF_000296735.1 Chrysochloris asiatica | reverse complement strand
GCTCTCTTCATGTATGATGTTCTTGATGTCATCCCACAACTCTTCTGGTCTTCGGTCTTTAGTGTTTAATTCATCAAATCTGTTCTTCAGATGATCTCCAAATTCAGGTGGGAACTGGACCAATAAACATCAGGATAAATGGAGAAAGAATTGAAGCTGTGAAATTCTTCATTTTTCTTGGTTACACAATCAACACTAAAGCAGCAGTCAAGAAATCAAATGACATATTAAATTAAGCAAATATGCTGCATAAGACCTATTTAAAGTGTGAAAAAGAAAAACAGTCAGTTTGAGGACTAAGGTTCAACTGATCTAAGGCTTGGTATTTTCACTTGCTTCTGATGGGTGTCAAAGTTGGACAATGAATAAGCAAGACTGTAGAAGAATTGATGCATTTGAGCTATAGTGTTGGCGAAGTGTGTTTAGAGTACCATGGACCACCAGAAGAACAAACACATCTGTGATGGAAGTAGATCCAGAATGCTCCTTAGACGCAAGATGAAACTTCATCTCTCAAACTTTGGACACATTCTCAAGAGATATCAGTGCCTATAGAAGAACATTATGCTTAGTAAAGTGGAGGGTTATCAAAACATAGGGAGACCCCCAAATCAATGAATTGACACAGTGACAGTAGCCATGGGTTTAAACTTAACAATTGTTAGAATGTTGTAGGAACAGGCAGTGTTTTGTTCTGTTGTGCTTAAACAAAATGTGTCGCTATGAGTCGACAACAAGTTGCACCTGTCCAAAGTTGACTTCCTATTGGCTGCGTGATTCAAAAAACATGAGTCTTGTTTAAAATTAGAAAGTAATTATCCCCTTTCTTTTGAAGCACAAATGTAATTCACTTTTCCAGTAAACAGAGAAAATGGATTTTATTTTTGGTAAAAGATAAATAAGGTAGTATACTATTAAAATGAATTTGAAATTTAGTATATACTTTTGTAGTAAAAATTAACACTGACCACTTTACTCTATGAGCAGATGAATAAATAGCAGGATTATTTTTACAGTTCTCTCTGTTCTGAGGCTTGATGCTAATTTTAAACTAAGAATCTACTAATTTGATACTAACCTAAAGTTTTTCAATTCTTCATCATTTCTTCCTGTGGATTCATGTTTGACTTTTTACTCTTTAGGATGTTTTTATAAAAATGAATACACATTATATATTAGCATAACCTTTAAACTTCATAAATTGACAAAGTACAAGGGTTGCCTATATGCTGACTTCAGAAGTAGTTAGTTCTTAAGTGAACGTTTTCTCACTCAGCTTTCTCTAGGGTTTCATGACCTTTGAGAATATGTGCTTCAGTAAATATCAATTACAAGTTTGTCATTTAGAACAAGTCAATTAGCAATAAAGCATGCATTACAGAAGAATATGAACTTTGAACTCTTCAACTGTATATTAAATCATAACAATGCATGTTGGTTAATATTCTATGTTCTTTTATCTTCATTACTTTAATTAACATATATCTCTCTACATTTAAGAATATAAACACTTAACTCTTTATTGCCTTAAATTCCTATTTAAAATCAGAAAATCAAACAAAATATGATTCTTAAACATATTTTTTTTTGTATTTTTGACAAGTATATTACATGTAAGTCTATGGGGAAAAACTGCCATTTTTCTATCTTAACTTCAAGTTTTTGGGTTGTTTTTTTTTTTTTATATTCCTCTCTTATGTAAATATCAAGATAATGGAGATAAAATGACATATTACTATAGACCCAGTTGTATTTTGTCACAATAGAACTTAAAAAAGTAATATTTTGGAACAGAACTATAGATGTTAAAAAAATATGTAGATAAGAGCAGTTTTTCCTATTAATAAATATAATCCATTAAAATGATGAAATACTGTGTGTCTCATCTGAGTTTTGAGTTTGCAGTCCCAAAAATTGTTATGGTTTCATCCAAGATAATGGAACCCTTTACTCTGAAAAAAGGGGGATTAAACTGCAAAAATCCTGGAAATGATTGAGTGAAAGCTATCTGTAATCCATTATATGTGGTCCAAAGATTTGACAAACTTTCAGAAAGAAGGGAATTTGACATAATAGTTTAGATTGAAAGAAATGAATGAGTGTAGCCATATCTCAGGAAACACATGAGGATTTTAGAGTTACAGAAGTGATTCTGAAAAGTTCTTCAAAGATGTCTGAAGCAAAGCACTCACTTACAAATCTGGCTGTAAAATGGCTGCCACATTCACACTCTACTTCTGCCTTCAGGGACTTGCACATCCAAGATTTGCAACATTTGTCTTTGGGTTATATATATATGGAGTCCTGGTGTGACGCTGTAGGATTCATGCTAGACCACAAGGTCCATTTGAACCACAAGTTTCACAAGCTGTTCCTTGGAAATCCAATACAGGGCCACAGTGAGTTGGAACCAACTTGAGGGCACTTAATAGCAACAACTATATAATATTTTGTTATTGCTGTTAAGTGCCATCGAGTTGTATCCCAAAATTATTTTATGATATGTATGAGAAGAATTTAAAAAGTAAAAATATATAAGGTCATCAATGTGATACTATTAAGAAATAAAATCTGTTAACTTCTTTTCATCATATACTTTAAAACTGCATTTTTTGGGGTGTGTGCTAGTGTTGAGCAATGTTATCAAGATATAATCATCACTATATGGATGCTACAAGCAACATTTTACTATAAAATACAATTACCATAAATTACAAGCAACATGAAGTTTTTAAGTGAGAATCAGTGGAGGAGACTGATGACTCAACCTGGAGGTGAAGAAGCTACCAAGTTATCCTCTCACCTATCGAAGGGAAAGCAGAAGCACATAAGTTTTACATCACATTATATAACTGTCCATCTAACTAGAACTCATATTTAAGTAAATCTGTAAAATGCTGATCTCACTCTAGGAATATCACAACACACTACCAAAATAAAAGCTCTTTTAAGTTTGACAGTAAAGAAACCTTGTTTGTTGAACCAAATTTTCTGACTATATTTAATTAAAGATCCTATTATTCACAGAACGTGTACTAATTTCCTGTGAAACTAGTGAGAAATGCTTTTCTACAAGAAAGGGTGACATGTGGCTATAAGCAGAGCGAAATTGCCTCAAGTTACTAACAAAATTAAACTACTTGGTTAGAAAACAAACCAAGTCAATACTTTAATGTGTTGTCTTTGACCCATTAACACCGGCATTCCAAATTTTGTTTATGACCAGTTGAAAATGACTATGAGAATGCAAATGTGTCTTCAATGGAAAAATACACATCAGAGTGTCCACAGCAATAGCAACTGTGATGATATTATCTTATTGAAATAATCAAAACTTTTGTATGAGTCTTCATATATAAAAATTTACCATACAGTTTTATGAGACACATTATATAATACTATTTACTTTTAAAGAAAATATTATTATTTGGAGGGTTATTGAATTAGTAATTTTTTGCCTGCGTAGAATCCTTTGAATGTTTCAATATTTAGATAATTGCCATTTTTTGTATAACAATATCACATCAATTATAGGGACTTCACGTTGGGACTCTTTTGTAATCTGTTCCTTTTAAACCATTATTGAACCCTAATAATGTTAATGATTTTTAGTATGCATTTAAGTGACTTTTAATAAATATACAAATCTATATTGGCAACAGTACAATTCAACTTTGTAGCATTTCGATGATCTGTAGAATTTTTTTTCTTCCAGTTTACAGTCTCTTCCAAAACCTCTGTCCTCACTAATAAGCTTTCTAACCTTGAATATTTTTCTTTTCTGCAAGTGTCACATGAATGGAGTCCTATACTATGTTGCTTCTTTCACATAGCATATTGGTTAGGGGTTCATCCATGCTGCTGCATATAGCATGTATGTATCGGTAGGTAATTCCTTTTTTTTTTTTCTTTTTTGAAGGGAAGGAATCAAATTCTTTATTTTGGAATAACTTAGCAATCATTTTACTGCCACATTTGGTTTTATTTATTCAGCAGTTCAAAGATATTTGGGTTAGTTCCAGATTTAGACTATTGTGACTAGTGCTGTGGGGGACATGTGCATATAAACTTCTATGTGGAAATGCATATTCATCCTGCCTGAGTTTATATCTAGGAGTATAAAATCTCATTCTTGTGAAGTTCATGGTTATCATTAAAAAACAAACAAATGTAATACAAAACTACCTAGTAGTTTTCTAAAGTAGCAGTCTAATTTTATATTAAAGAAATGAGTCTTCAATTATGTAATATCCCCTCCAACACTTGATACTGTATAATGTTTTTTGACTGTCGCCATTACAGTGTATTGCAAAGTGGATTAATTGTGTTTCTCAGATATTTTTATGCTGAGCATTTTTCATATGATTTCTAAATATCTGCAATTTTCCTTTGTTTAAATGTCCATTTTTTCCATGTTAGTTTTCTTATTATTGTGCTGAAAGTATTCTCTATTGTGAATACATATGACAAGCAAGTATTTTCTCTAAGTCTCTAATACTTCTTTCCCTTGCTTCCCTCATCACTATAGCTCTTAGTAAGCACTAATAAACTCTACACATTTGCCTATTTTGGATATTAAATATTCATGCAACTATATACTATTCAATATATTGTGGTTGACTTAGTTTGCTCACCATAATGTTTTCAAGGTTCATCCAGGTAATGACTCAGTTTTATTATATAAATCCAAATGCATTGCCATCAAGTTAATTCTGACTTACAGCAGCCTACAGTGCAGAGCAGAACTTCTCCCTAGTGTTTCTGAGGCTGTATATTGTCAAGGAAGCAGAAAGCTCTATCTTTGCCAGTAGCCGTGTGGTTAGCAGCCCAATGTTGAACTCACTGTACCACCAAGGCTCCGTTTCTCTATATGGCAGAATAATACCTCATTATAGGTAAATACCACATTTTATTCATTCATTTGTTAATGAACATTCAGGTTGATTTCTACCTTTTGACAATTATGGATAGTGCTGCAATCAACACTAGTGTATACTTGTCCACTTGCTCACTGCTTTCAGATCTCTTACACATATCAACTATGTGGAATTGTTGTATTCATTGTTAAAAACTAGCTCCTAATGTAAGAACCCACTTGTTTCCCACACTGTGGTGTCTTGTGTGTTGCTGTCATGTTGGAATTTACATTACTAAGTGTTTCAAATACCAGCAGAGTCACTTGTGGTTGACAGGTTTCAATTCAGCTTCCACACTAACTATAGTCTAGGAATAAAGAGTAGGTGGTCCATTTCAGAGGTATTAATGTCTAAAAAACCTTATGAATGGTAGTGAAACATTGCTTGATATAGTACTGGGAGATGAGCCCTTCAAGTTGCAAATTATTCAACATACAACTAAAGGGAGCTGCCTCCTCAAAATAGAGTTGATTTTAATAATATGGATGGAGCAAGGCTTTTGGAAACTTCGTTTGCTAATGGGGCTCAATTCAAAAAAGAAGAAAGAGCTAAAATCTTCCACAGATAATTGGAATGTGGAATTTACAAACTACGAACTTAGACAAAATGGAAGGCAGGTGTCAAAAATTCAATGGAACCCGTGAAGATTGATATCTTAGGTATTAGTGATTTGAAATAGATGGCATTTGACATTTTGAATCAGACAATCATTTGGTTTACTATGCTGGAAATGACAAATTAGAGAAGAATGCCACTTACACATCGTTAATAAGAGCATTTAACGGTTGAGCATGAAATGCAATGCTGTCTGTGATCTGACAATATCTATATGCTTTTAATAGTTAATAAGCTATCTTTCATATTTACACATGAACCACTTCATCAACAATGAAGTAACTAAAGAATTCCATGTGATCAAGAACTGATGGCTTTGAAAGAAGTTTAAGCTGCATTGAAGGCACAGGCAACAAACAAGGCTCCAAGAATTGATGGGATATAAATTGAAAAGTTTTAACAAGCTAATGCAGCACTGAAGGTGATCATTTGACTATATCAAGAAATTTGGAAGACAACTACCTGGCCAAATGATTGGAAGATATTCATATGTGTGCCCTCTCCAAAGGAAAGTGATCCAATGGAATTCAAAAATCATCAAACATTATCATTAATATCACGTACAAGTAAAATTTGACTGAAGATAATTTTAAAATGATTGCAGAAGTACATCAATAAGGAGCTGCCAGAAATTGAAGCTGGATTCAGAAGAGGACGTGGAACTAGGAATATATTACTGGTGGCAGATGGATCTTGGCAGAAAGCAAAGAGTACCAGAATGATTTTACTAGTGCTTTATTGACTATATGAAAAGGCTTTTGACTGTGTGGGCCATGATAAACTATGGATAGCATTGAGAAGAATGTATATTACAGAACACTAGAGTC
>NW_006410153.1:0-465 GCF_000296735.1 Chrysochloris asiatica | reverse complement strand
GCATGGAAGCCTTGTCTAACCTCCTCAGCTTCATGTTATTGTTATGTGCCATGGAGTCGGTTCCGACACTTAGCGACCCTGCACAGGGTTTCTGAGGCTGTGAATCTTTACAGGAGCAGAAATCCTCATCTTTCTCCCGTGGAACAGCTGGTAGTCTCGAACTGCTGACCTTAAGGATCACAGCTCAATTTGTAACCACCACACTACCAGAGCTCCTTCCTCAACTTCATAGGAGGGAGGAAAAGAATCACCATCATAGGCCCAAGATTAGTTCCTATGAGGCAGAGCCTAGATGTGCCTTCAGCCTCCAACCTTCTTTACTTACCGTCTTGTGACACCAGCCATCCCTCTCTTGGCACTCCACTTCTTGGCTAGGTTTGATAAGCCATCAATGGCCACACAAACTCACAGACTATACTCATGATTAAAGGATTTATTGGGGAAGTTAACAGGGTATATAGTTCA
>NW_006410152.1:18681-19263 GCF_000296735.1 Chrysochloris asiatica | reverse complement strand
TACATGGATATGTTGGAGTGATCTGCCAAGTAGGTAGCTCTCTGTATATGAACATATGGGACTCATCTGCCATGTAGTTAGCTCTCAGTATATGGGCACATTGGACTCATCTGCCTTGTAGTTAGCTCTCAGTACATGGATATGTTAGACTGATATGCCAAGTAGGTAGCTCTCTGTATATGAACATATTGAATTTGTCTGCCCTGTAGCTAGAACTCTGTATATGGAAATGTTGCACTACCCTGCCATGTGCGGACCTCAAGGTCAGCAGTTTGAAACTACAAGCTGTTCCGCAGGTGGAAAGATGAGGCACTCTACTCCCGTAAAGATTTACAGCCTCGGAAACCCTGTACAGGGTCACTATGAGTCGGAACCGTCTCCACAGCACATAACAACAACAACAACAACCCTGCCACGTAGCTAACTCTCTGTATATGTACATGTTGGACACATCTGCCATGTAGCTAGAACTCTGTATATGGAAATGTTACACTAAACTGCCATATAGCTAACTCTTTGTATATGAACATATTTGTTTCGTCTGCCATGTAGCAAGCTCTCAGTATATGGACATGTTGGACT
>NW_006410152.1:10865-14875 GCF_000296735.1 Chrysochloris asiatica | reverse complement strand
TGTATATGGACATGTTAAACTACTCTTCCATGCAGCTATCTCACAGTATATGAACATTTTAGACTCATCTGCCATGTAGCTTGAACTCTGCATATGGAAATCATGCACTATTCTGCCATGTAGCTAGCTCTCTGTATATGGACATTTTGTACTCATCTGCCATGTAGCTAGTACCCTATATATGGACATGTTGGACTGACCTGCCATGTAGGTTACTCTCATTATATGGACATGTTGGACACATCTGTCATGTAGGTAGAACTCTGTATATGGAAATGTTGCACTCCTATGCCATGTAGCAAGCTCTCTGTACATAGACAAGATGGACTCATATGGCTTGTAGCTAGAACTCTGTACATGGATATTATGGACTAGTCTGACATGTAGTTATCTCTCTGTGCATGGATATTTTGGACTGATCTGCCATGAAGGTAGCTCTCTATGTATGGACACGTTGGATACATCTGCCATGTAGCTATATCTCTGTATATGGAAATGTTGCACTACCCTACCATGTAACTAGCTCTCTGTACTTGGATATGTTGGACAGATCTGCCACGTATGTAGCTCTTTGCATATGTAAATATTGGACCTGTCTGCCATGTATATAGGTCAGAGTATATGGACATGTTGGACTCATCTGCCATGTAGCTAGTACACTGTATATGGACATGTGGCACTACTCTGCCATGCAGCTAGCTCTCTGTATATAGACAAGTTGGACTCATCTGCCTTGTAGCTAGAACTCTGTATATGGAAATGATGCACTACCCTAACATGTGGCTGTCTGTCTGTATATGGACACTTTGGACTCATCTGACATTTAGTTAGCTCTCTGTGCATGGATATGTTGGACTGATCTGTCAAGTAGGTAGCTCTCCTATAATGAACATATTTAACATTCTGGCATGTAACTAGCTCTCACTATATAGACATGTTGGACTCATCTGCCATGTAGCTAGTACACTGTATATGGACATGTAGGACTACTCTGCCATGTAGCTAGCTCTCAGTATATGGACATGTTGTATACATCTGCCATGGAGCTATAAATCTGTATATGGACAGGTCGGATTACTCTGCCATGTAGGTAGCTCTCAGTACATGGATATGTTGGACTGATCTGCCAAGTAGGTAACTCTCTGTATATGAACATATGGGACTCATCTGCCATGTAGTTAACTCTCAGTATATGGGCACTTTGGACTCATCTGCCTTGTAGGTAGCTCTTTGTACATGGATATGTTGGACTGACCTTCCAAGTTGGTAGCTCTCTGTATATGAAAATATTGGGCTTGTCTGCCATGTAGGTAGCTCTCAGTATATAGACAAGTTGGACTCATCTGCCTTATAAGTAGAACTCTGATTATGAAAATGTTGCACTACCCTGCCTTGTAGCTAGCTCTCTGTATATGGACATTTCAGACCCGTCTGCCATGAACCTAGCTCTCTGTACATGGATATGTTGGACTGATCTGCCAAGTAGGTACCTCTCTGCATATGAACATATTGAACTTCTCTACCATGTAGCTAGCTTGCAGTATATGGACATGTTATACACATCTGCAATATAGCTAACTCTCAGTATATGGACATATTGGACTCATCTGCCATGACGGTAGTACCCTGTATATTGACATGCTGGACTACTTTGCCATGTAGCTAGCTCTCAGTATATAGACTTTGGACTCATCTGCCATGTAGCTTGAACTCTGTATATGAAAATGATGCACTACTCTGCCATGTAGATAGCTCTCTGTATATGGACAGTTTTGACTCGTCTGACATATTGCTAGCTCTCTGTGCATGGATATTTTGTACTGATCTGCCATGTAGGTTGCTCTCAGTATATGGACACGTTAGACATATCTGTAATGTAGCTTTAACTCTGTTAATGGAAATGTTGCACTACTCTGCCATGTAGCTAGTTCTCAGTATATAGACAAGTTGGGCTCATCTGCCTTGTAGCTAGAACTCTATATATGGAAACGTTGCACTACCCTGCCATGTAGCCAGCTCTCTGTATATGGACATTTTGAATTCATCTGCCATGTAGCTAGTTTCTGTAAATGGATACGTTGGACTGATCTGTCAAGTAGGTAGCTCTCGGTATATGAACATATTGGACAGCTATGCCTTGTAGTTAGCTCTCAGTACATAGACAAGTTGGACTCATCTGCCTTGTAAGTAGAACTCTGTATATAAAAATGTTGCACTACCCTGCCATGTAGCTAGCTCTCTGTATATGAACATATTGGACTCGTCTGCCATGTAGCTAGCTCTCTATACATGGATATGTTGGACTGATCTGCCAAGTAGGTAGCTCTCTGTATATGAACATATTGGAATTGTCCTGCCATACAGCTAGCTCTCAGTATATGGACACATTGGACACATCCAACATGTAGCTAGAACTTTCTATATGGAAATGTTGCACTTCATGCCATGTCATTAGCACTCACTATATGGACAAGTTGGAGACATCTGCCATATAGCTAGAACTCTGTATATGGATATGTTGCACTACTCTGACATGTAGCTAGCTCTCTGTATATATACAAGTAGGACTCATCTGCCTTGTAGCTAGAATGCTGTATATGGAAATGTTGCACTCCCCTGCTATGTAGCTAGCTCTCTGTATATGGGTATTTTGGACTTGACTGCCATGTAGTTAGCTCTCAGTATATGGACACATTGGACACATCTGCCATGTAGCTAGAACTCTGTATATGGAAATGTTGCACTACACTGCCATGAAGCTGACTCTCTGTATATAGACAAGTTGGACTCATCTGCCTTGCAGGTAAAAATCTGTATATGGGAATGTTGCATTACACTGCCTTTGAGCTAGCTTTCTGTACATGGATATGTTGGACTGATCTGCCAAGTAGGTAGCTCTCTGTATATGAATATATTGGATTTGTTTGCTATGTACGTAGCTCTCTATATATGGACATGCTGGACTCATCTGCCATGTAGCTAGTACCCTGTATATGGACTACTCTGCCATGTAGCTAGCTCTCAGTATATGGACACGTTAGACACATTTGCCATGTGCTTAGAACTCTGTATATGGAAATGTTGCACTACTCTGCCATGTAGCTAGCTGTCCGTATACAGACATGTTGGAATCCTCTGCCTTGTAGCTCAAACTCTGTATATGGAAATGTTGCACAACCCTGCCTTGTAGTTAGCTCTCTATATGTAGACAAGTTGGACTCATCTGCCTTGTAGCTATAACTCTGCATATAGAAATGTTGCACTTATCTGCCATGTAGCTAGCTCTCTGTATATAGACATTTTGGACTCGACTGCCATGTAGGTAGCTCTCTGTACATGGATATGTTGGACTGATCTGCCAAGTAGGTAGCTCTCTGAATATGAATATATCGGACTTGTCTGCCATGTTGGTAGCTCTCTATATATGGACATGTTGGACTCATCTGTCATGAAGCTAGTACCCTGTATATGGACTACTCTGTCATGTAGCTAGCTCTCAGTATATGGACACGTCAGACACATCTGCCATATAGCTAGAACTCTGTATATGGAAATGTTGCACTACTCTGCCATGTAGCTAGATGTCCATATATAGATAAGTTGGACTCCTCTGCCTTGTAGCACGAACTCTGTATATGGAAATGTTGCACAACCCTGTCATGTAGTTAGCTCTATGTATATGGGCATTTTTGACTCCACTGCCATGTAGCTAGCTCTCTGTACATGGATATGTTGGACTGATCTGCCATGTAGGTAGCTCTCTGAATATGAACATGTTTGACTACTCTGCCATTTAGCAAGCTCTCAGTAAATGACACGTTGGACACATCTGCCATGTAACTGGAACTCTGTATATAGAAATGTTATACTACCTTGACATGTAGTTAGCTCTCTATATATAGACAAGTTGAACTCATCTGCCTTGTAGATAGAATTCTGTATATGGAAATGTTGCTCTACCCTGCCATGTAACTAGCTCTCTGTATAGGGACATTTAGGACTCGTCTGCC
>NW_006410152.1:8380-9250 GCF_000296735.1 Chrysochloris asiatica | reverse complement strand
CGTTGGACACATCTGCTTTGTAGCTAGAACTCTGTATATGGAAATGTTGCACTACTCTGCCGTTTAACTAGCACTCTGTATATAGACAAGTTGGATTCATCTGACTTGTAGCTTGAACTCTGTATATGGAAATGTAGGACTCATCTGCCATGTAGCTACAACTCTGTATATGGAAATATTGTCATGTAGCTAGGAATATGTATATGGTCATTGTGGACTAGTCTGCCATGTAGTTAGCCCTCTGTACATATATATTCTGGACTGATCTGCCATGTCTGTAGCACTCTGTATGTGAACTTTTGTGAATTGTCTATCAAGAAACTAGCTCTCAGTATAAGGACATGTTGCACTCATTTGCCATGAAGGTAGTACACTGTATGCTGGACTACTGTGCCATGTAGCAAGCTCTCAGTATATGGACAAGTTGGACACATCTACCATGTAGCTAGAACTCTGTATATGCAAATGCTGACCTGCACGTCCATGTAGCTAGCTCTCTGTATATAGACAAGTTGGACTCATCTGCCTTGTAACTAGAACTCTCTATTTGGAAATGTTGCACTACTCTGCCATGTAGCTTTCTCTCCTTATATGGACATTTTGGACTCGTATGACATGTAGCTACCCTCTGTGCAATGATATGTTGGACTGATCTGCCAAGTAGGTAGCTCTCTGTGTATGAACATATTGGACATGTCTGCTTTGTAGCTAGCTCTCAGTATATGGACATGTTGGACTCATTTGCCATGTAGCTAGTACCCTGTATATGGACATCTTGGACTACTGTGCCATGTAGCAAGCTCTCAGTATATGGACAAGTTGGACACATCTGCCATGTAGCTAGAACTCTGTATATGAAAATGTTGCACT
>NW_006410152.1:6059-6620 GCF_000296735.1 Chrysochloris asiatica | reverse complement strand
GTCTGCCATGTAGCTAGCTCTCAGTATATGAACCCTTTGGACTCATCTGCCATGTAGCTTGAAATGTGTATATGGAAATGATGCACTACCCTGCCATGTAGCTAGCCCTCTATATGTAGCCAAGATGCACTCATCTCTCTTGTAGCTAGTACCTTGTATATGGACATGCTGGACCACTCTGCCATGTAGGAAGTCCTATGTATATGGACATTTTGGACACATTTGCTATGTAGCTAAACTCTGTATAAGGAAATGTTGCACTACACTACCACGTAGCTAGTTCTCTGTATTTGAAGATTTTGGACTTGTCTGCCATGTAGCTAGCTCTCAGTATATAGACAAGTTGGACTCAACTGCCTTGTAGTTAGAACACTGCATATGGAAATCTTGCACTACCCTGCCATGTAGCTAACTCTCTGTATATGAACATATTGGACTTGGCTGCCATGCAGCTATCTCTCAGTATATGGACATGTTTGACTCATCTGCCATGAAGCTAGTACCCTGTATATGGAAATGTTGCACTACTCTGACATGTAGCTAGCTCTCAATATATGGACA
>NW_006410152.1:2627-5152 GCF_000296735.1 Chrysochloris asiatica | reverse complement strand
AGCTCTCAGTATATGAACATTTTGGACTCATCTGCCATGTAGCTTGCTCTCTGTACATGGATATGTTGGACTGATCTGCCAAGTAGGTAGATCTCTGTATATGAACATATTGGACTTGCCTGCCATGTAGCTAGCTCACAGTATATAGACAAGTTGTGCTCATTTGCCTTGTACCTAGAACTCTATATATGGAAATGTTTCACTACCTTGTCATGTAGCTAGCTCTCTGTATATGTACATATTGGACTTGTCTACCATGGATCTCGCTCTTAGTATGTGGACATGTTGGACTCATGTGCCATGTAGTTAGTACCCTGCATATGGAAATGATGCACTACTCTTACATGTAGCTAGCTCTCTGTATATGGACACTTAAGACTCGTCTGCCATGTTGCTAGCTCTGTGTACATGGATATTTTGTACTAACCTGCCATGTAGTAACTCTCATTGTATGGACATGTTGGACACACATATATATGCCATCGAGCTAGAAATCTGTATATGGAAATGTTGCACTACTCTGCCATATAGCTAGCTCTCTGTATATGGACATTTTGGACTCCTCTGCCATGTAGCTAGCTCTCTGTACATGGATATATTGGACTTATCTGCCAAGTAGGTTGCTATCTGTATATGAACATATTGGATTTGTCTGACATGTAGCTAGCTCTGTTTATATGAACATGTTGGATTCATCTGCAAGGTAGCTAGTACCCTGTATATGGAAATGTTGCACTATTCTGCCAAATAGCTATATCTCTGTATATAGTCAAGTTGGACTCATCTGGATTATAGCTTGAACTCTGTATATGGACATGTTGCACTACCCTGCCATCTAGCTAAATCTCTGTATATGGACATTTTTGACTTGTCTGACATGTAGCTAGCTCTCTGTACATGGATATGTTGGACTGATCTGCCAAGTAGGTAGCTTTCTGTACATAAACATATTGGACTTGACTTCCATGTAGCTAGCTCTCAGTATATGGGCATTTTGTACTCATCTGTCATGTAGCTAGTACCTCTATATGGACATGATGGACTACTCTGCCATGTAGCTAGCTCTCAGTATATGGTCACATTGAACACATGTGCCATGTTGCTACAACTCTGTGTATGGAAATGTTGCATGACCCTGCCATGATGCTAGCTCTCTGTATACGAACATATTGGAATTGTCTGCCATGTACTTAGCTCTCAGTATAAGGACTTGATGGACTCATCTTCCATGTAGCTAGTACCTTGTATATGGACATTTTGCACTACATTTCTATGTAGCTAGCTCTCAGTATATGAACACTTTAGACCCATCTGCCATGTAGCTTGACATCTCTTTATGGAAATGATACAATACTCTGTCATGTAGCTAGCTCTCTGTATATAGACAAGGTGGACTCATCTGCCTTATAGCTAGTTCCTTGTATATGGACATGTTGGAGTACTCTGATACGTAGCTAGCTCTCTGTATGTGGACATTTTGGACATATCTACCATGTAGCTAGAACTCTGTATATGGAAATGTTGCATTACACTGACATGTAGATAAATCTCTGTACATGAACATATTGGAATTGTCCGCCATGTAGCTAGCTCTCAGTATATGGACATGTTGGTCTCATCTGCCATGTAGCTAATATCCTGTATATGGAAATGTTGCACTACTCTTTCATGTAGCTAACTCTCTGTATATCGACAAGTTGGACTCATCTGCCATGTAGCTCGAACTCTGTATATGCAAATGATGCACTACTCTGCCATGAAGTTAGCTCTCTGTATATGGACATTTTGGACTCGTCTGACATGTAGCTAGCTTTCTGGGCATGTATATTTTGGACTGATCTTCCATTTAAGTAAATCTCAGTATATAGACAAGTTGGACTCATGTGCCTTATGGCTAGATCTCTGTATATGGAAATGTTGCACTACTCTGCCATGTACCTACCTCTCTGTATATAGACAAGTTGGAGTTATCTACCTTGTAGTTAGAACTCTGTATATCCAAATATTGCACTATCATGCCATGTACCTAGCTCTCTGTATGTAGACAAGTTCCACTTATTTGCCTTGTAGCTAGAACTCTGTATATGGATATCATGCATTATCCTGCCAGGTAGCTATGTCTCTGTATATGGACATTTTTGACTTGTCTGCCTGTAGCTAGCTCTCAGTATATGGACATGTTGGACTCATCTGCCATGTAGCTAGTACCCTCTATATGGACATATTTCACTACTCTACCATGTAACTAGCTCTCCGTATATAGACCAGCTGGAATGATCAGCCATGTAGCTTGATCTCTGTATGTGGAAATGTTGCAGAACTAGGCCTGTAGCCAGGTCTCTTTTTAGACAAGTTGGACTCATCTGACTTGTATCTAGAATTCTGCATATGGAAATGTTGCACTACACTGCCATGTAGCTAGCTTCCTGTATATGGACATATTGGACTCGTCTGCCATGTAGCTAGCCCTCTATACATGGATATGTTGGACTGATCTGCCAAGTATCTAGGTCTCTGTATATGGA
>NW_006410152.1:0-2392 GCF_000296735.1 Chrysochloris asiatica | reverse complement strand
TCATCTTCCTTGTAGTTAGAAGTCATTATATGGAAATGTTGCACTATCCGTCCATGTAGGAAGCTCTCTGTATATAGACAAGTTGGACTCATCTGACTTGTAGCTAGAACTCTGTATATGCAAATGTTACACAACCCTGCCAAGTAGCTAGCTCTCTGTATATGGACATTATGGACTCGTCTGCCATGTAGCTACCTCTCTGTGCATGAATATGTTGGACTGATCTTCCAAGTAGTTAGCTCTCTGTACATGTACGTATTGGACTTGTCAGCCATGTATCTAACTCTCAGTATATGGACACGTTGGACACATCTGCCATGTAGCTAGAACTCTGTATATGGAAATGGTGCACTACCCTGCCAAGTAGCTCACTCTCTGTATATGAACATATTGGACTTGTCTGCCATGTATTTAGCTCTCAGTATATGGACACATTGAACTCAATAGCCAGGTAGTTAATACTCTTTATATGGACATATTGGACAACTCTGTCATGTAGGTAGCTTTCTGTATATGGACATTTTGGCCTGATTTGCCATGTAGCTAGTTCTCAATATATGGACCAGTTGCACTCATCTGCCATGTAGCTAGAACACTGCATATGGAAATGTTGCATTCCCCTGCCAAGTAGCTAGCTCTTTGTGTATGAACATATTGGACTTGTCTGCCATGTAGATAGTTCTCAGTATATGAACACTTTGGCCTCATCTGCCATGTAGCTTGAAATCTGTATATGGATATGATGCACTAAACTTCCATGTAGCTAGCTCTATGTATATGGACAGTTTGGACTCATCTGACATTTAGTTAGCTCTCTGTGCATGGATATTTAGACTACTCTGCCTTGTAGCTAGCTCTCAGTATATGGACACGTTAGAAACATCTGCCATGTATGTAAAACTCTGTATATGGAAATGTTGCACTACTCTGCTATGTAGCTAGCTCTCTGTACATATTCAAGTTGGTCTCATCTGCCTTGTAGCTAGAAGTTTGTATATGGAAATGTTGCACTATCCTGCCATGTAGCTAGCTCTCTCTATATGTACACCATGTACACATCTGCTATGTAGCTCGAACACTGTTTATGGAAATGTTGCACTACCCTGCCAAGTAACTAGCTCTCTGTATATGAACATATTGGACTTGTCTGCCATGTAGCTACCTCTCAATATATAGATAAGTTGGACTCATCTACCTTGTAGCTAGAATTATGTATATGGAAATGTTGCAGTACCTTGCTATGTAGCTACCTCTGTGTATATAGAAAAGTTGGACTCATTTGCCTTGTAGCTAGAACTCTGTATATGGAAATATTCTGGTACATGGATATGTTGGACTGATATGCCAACTATGTAGCTCTCTGTATATGAATATATTTTACTTCTCTGTCATGTAGCTAGCTCTCAGTATATGGACATTTTGGCCTCATTAGCCAGGTAGCTAGTACCCTATATATGCAACTGTTGGACTACTCATCCATGTAGCTATCTCTCAGTATATGAACACTTTGGACTCATCTGCCATGTATCTTGAACTCTGTATATGGATATGATGCACTACACTTCCATGTAACTAGCTCCCTGTATATAGACATTTTGGACTCATGTGACATGTAGCTAGCTCTCTGTGCATGGTTATTATGGACTACTCTGCCATGTAGCTAGCTCTTAATATGTGGACATGTTGGACATATCTGCAATGTAGCTAGCTCTCTGTATATGGACATTTTGGAATCGTCTGACATTTAGCTAGCTCTCTCTGCATGGATATTTTGGACTGATCTGCCATGTAGGTAGCTCTCAGTATACAGTAAAGTTGGACTCATCTGCCTTGTGGCTAGAACCCTTTATATGGAAATGTTGCACAACGCTGACATGTAGCTAGCTCTCTGTATATAGACAAGATGGACTCATCTGCCTTTTAGCTAAAACTCTGTATATGGAAATGTTGCACTACACTGCCATGTAGCTAGCTCTCTGTATATGGGCATTTTTGACTCGTCGGCCTTGAAAATAAAACTAAATGGCAGATGTGTACAATGTGTCTATACATTGAGAGCTAGATACATGGCAGTGTAGTCCAACAAGTCCTTATACAAGGTACTAGCTACATGGAGGATGCATCCAACTTGTCTATACACTGAGAGCTAGATATATGGCAGACAAATCCAATATGTTCATATCTAAAGAGTTACCTACTTTGCAGATCAGTCTATCTCATACATGTAATTCCATTTCATACAAGGCAGACGAGTCCAAAATGTACATATAAAGAGAGTTAGCTCATGGCAGGGTAGTGCAAAAAAATTCCATATACAGAGTTCTAGCTCCTAGGCAGATGAGTCCAACTTGGCTATATACTGAGAGCTAGCTACCTGGCAGGGTAGTGCAAC
>NW_006410151.1:14953-17097 GCF_000296735.1 Chrysochloris asiatica | reverse complement strand
CCACCACTTTGAAACAAAAATAAAACTGACTGATTGGCCAGTCACCTTGCCATACAGGCAGTATGTGTGTATCATAGAAACCTCCAGCAGTGGGTGGGAGTGTCCGCTCACTCAGTATGCTTCTCTAGTCACCACCATAGCGGTGCAAAGATAGATATTGAGCAGTTCATGGGAGAAAGATTGTTTACTATTTTTGTCTCTGAAAGTCAATTAGATATCTGTGTGTGTATATAGTGTAATTCTCAAGAGAGTTGTATCCTTTTATGTTGGGATTTTACAGATTGTTCATATGGTTTGTCTGTCAGGCCTGATAGGCCTGCTTTTTTCTTGCTGGATATGCTGGAGTAAAGGGACTTGCATTAGTTAATTTTAAAGCTAGACTCAGAAGCTGATGTCATAAGCAACCACCAAAGAATTTGCCCTTAGGTCAGACAAGGCTCTTTCTCTCTGTGCTGTGGGAAAAAACTGTGGGCTCAATGCTGGACCCCTTTTTTGGGTGTACACTCCCACATGCCTGAAGGTGTCCTGGATGGGCAAAGAAGGCACAACAGGGAAGAGGTGGAAAAAACGTGTAGAATCCCTGACACCTCCTTTTGCAAATGTCACTGCACTGCTTTTAGCACTGGCTCCCTGTGCTGGTCTGGCTAGCCCCACCCTTTGAACTGCGTCTGGGCAGGGTGGCCGCAGAGGGAGTCCCCTGCCTAGAGCAGTTCCTAAATTGCAGTATTTTCCTTTATACTGGATTTTTTTTTCACTGGCGTATGCAAGAAACAAACACCCTGTACCCTAGGCTAGATCCAGAGTTCTTGCGCTGTTCCATGAGAGCAGCTTCTCTGGGTTTTCAGTCCCTCCCCTATGAAGCCTGTCCTACCTGACTTTGTGTCAGCAGCTGCCAGAACCTGAAGTCCTAGGATTGCTTTTTGTTTTGTACCACTTGCCTCCCAAAGGCCCCATGCTTGTAGGCCTCACTCAGAAATGAGAAATAGATACCCATTAAAGGAGACGCTGCCAATTCTGAATCAGATCCTGGAGTGAGCAAGCTAAAGGCACTAGGTGTGAAACTCTCAGCAGGGACTCTAAAAGCTCATATTTAATCTGAACATTCTGATTTTTTTCTGGGTATTTATATACATATCCTGTAGTCTCCTGACTTAAAATTAAGGCACACGTGTATGCCTGACAGTCAATTTAATTAATAATCTATGTCTAAATTTATATTGCATTACAATTGAATAAGGATTAAAGAATGGTTTGCCCTCAGCACAATACGCTATCCTGAAATTATGTAAAATCATTTTTATGCAGTAATATGATTCTCTCTTTTAGGCAATCATTTTATGAACTAAATCATTTCCCCTAGACACACACCTTCCTCTTCCCTCCTCATTTTCCAGTATGATTGATGGACAAATGAAGTCTACAACAAATCCAGGCTATATCATAATAGGTCTTGATGGAGTAATCCAGTGATACTGACTTCAAAAATATTGCCATGGTAACTAGTAAAATTTGGTTTTGAATGTAGTGGGAGAAAATGACTGTCTCTCAACAAACAAAAGAAAAAAACATCAGTCAAGGATATCAAATGAGTTTGTCTAAATAATCTGATTAACAAAATTCTCTGTAAGAAGTACTGTTCAGTGATAACATTGTCATTCACTTTCTTGGCATTGAAATGAATAAACAGTGGGACAAAGAAAATAAATGATTACTAAATAATAAACTAATAAATACTCTGCTTATAAAATGTAGCATTTGGTGCTGTGTTGCTAGTGACTGGGTTTTGAATGAACAGATTCCAGTAGGGGTTTAATATAAAAAGAATGGAAGAACAAAGCAGATGAGAGAACGACTAGACAAGTATGAAAGAGCTAAATGGGACAGAAGTAAAAAAAGATGTAGGCCCAGCCTTGGAACAACAGGATCCTGGAATACAGAGACTGGGATAGGGTTGGAAGGGGGAAAAGGGGGGGAATAACGTTATGATGCTTGGCTGACTTTTGAACCTTGGTTTCCCATACATTATATTATAAAACAGACATGGGAGGGGGAGAAAAAGGAACAGCCAGAGGTGTCACCATAGAAAGCTTGTAAGTCCGTCTTCTGCCTATAACTGATTGGAATACCTAAAATGGGACTACAAG
>NW_006410151.1:11852-13748 GCF_000296735.1 Chrysochloris asiatica | reverse complement strand
TATACCCTTTCGCTGGGGGTTGATGCATGGACGGGATGGTAACTTAGGCAATGAAATGATGTACGATAGAATGAATGTAAAACTAATGTTTCCCCATGTAAAATATCACTCAATACACAATAAAACATTTATTTAAAAAAAAAAAAAAGCAGCTGAAAATAGAAATGTTAAAAAGCCAGGTTTAGTCAATCTCTAGAACATCTAGTTCAGGTCAGTATAGTCACAGGTGTCTACGAAATGTAATTTTAAAGTGTACACTCTCTGCTCACCAGACTTTCCCAAATATATCAAGTTCAACTGTTTCCCACAAGTTTTCTTTTGATAATCACCTCATCACCCACGCAATCAGGCTTTGTTACTCACATTTTGTCCTTTTTTCTTTGTTTAATGACCAGGTTTTCGGATTCGGTTTCACAAATCGTTTTGGAATATGCTTGCCACTAAAAGACGTATGTGCTGTTGCATATTTGATGATATTGTTTTGAAGTTGGAACCATCCTGTTTGAAAACAGCAGTTTCCATAGGAACAGGTTTTCCAACTAGATCTTACAAGGCGAAGTATGTCATAAATAATTGGCAATGCCCTGAGGGAGCTGTTAAAAATCCAAAGAAAAGCAAGAAAAGAAAGGGAGGAGAGATGCCAGAGGACAGTCACACGGTAATATTCCACAAGGGAAAGGCAAATGCTGTCTAAATACAACCAATTCTGAGTTAGGTAATAAATTAAACTTTCAGATTCCAAATCAATACCTGAGATGCAGTGCTGTGTTAACTCTCGTGTGGAGTTCAAAGAAAAGTGGTCCTAAATAAAAGACCAGAATCACATTCAGTATTAATAACTCTCCTATCTAGGAAGGGAATTGATGAGACTCGGTTGCTCATTAAATAAATGTAACAACATAACTCAATAAAAAGAGCTTATATTATGGTTCAAATAGTCATTCTTAAAGGCAAACATTTCCATTCAGCGAGAACTGGTCAGCCACAAAGAGCTGGTGGCTGGGCTGTAAGAAGCAGTCTCACTGTGTGATGATGAAACAGAGGAACCCTAGGCTATCTGGATCCAGGCTCCTTACTTTTTTTGCATAAACTGTTAATTTTTAATCATATTTCCCCATCTTAATTTTTCTCTATATCCTCTCCTCTCCCTTTAATCTCTAGTTCTGAGTCTAGTTCAGTTACTGCTGAATCTGTGTGCCGAAAGCTGTCAATGGGCATTTAAATCTTGCTAGAAATCAGTCTGTGGGAACCTCATGGAGTCAGAATGTTTATTGGTGAGAGTTGAAAAGGTAAAACTATTCTCAGATATATTGATTACGTCGTGGTCTTATAAGAATATACTTTACTTGTTGTTGTTAAGTGCTGTCAAGTTGGTTCCTACTCAGTGACCCTGTATAGCTGGTGAGTTTGAACTGCTGACCTTGTGGTTCAAACCAACCTTGCGGTCCAGTGTATTATCCCACAAGGCCACACCAGGACTCCTAGACCCTGTCATATTCTTAGGAGTCCCTGTGTATTGAACACAGTTAAGAGCATAACTAGTAATCAAAAGTTTGGTGTTTCAGATCCACCAAGAAATGCCTGGGAAAAGAGATCTGGTGATCCACTCATGAAAATGCACAGCCTTGAGAATCCTTTGGAGCAGTTCTACTCTGCAAATATCAGGTTGCCATTGTTTGGAACAGACTTGACAAAAACTAAGAATAACAACCGCAGCAGTAAAAACAGCTGTACCTTATTCATTGTCCAATTTTCATGTGCATTAAAAGTTGTTGAAAATATCATGGTTTAGGTCAGGCGTACCTTAGTCTTCAACTGACATCTGTGCTCTTTAAAGAGATCTTGTGCAGCAGATTTTCCTAATTCAATACATCATCATTTGATTTTTTTTTTTTT
>NW_006410151.1:8284-11161 GCF_000296735.1 Chrysochloris asiatica | reverse complement strand
TTGCCTATGATATTGTTGATGTTGTGAAGTGCCGTTGAGTTGGTTCTGACCCATAATAACCCTGTGTAGGGTTTCCAAGGAGCAGCTGGTGAGCTTGAACCACTAACGTTGCAGTTCAAATGGCTTTGCAGTCTTGCGCATTAACCCACAGACCGGGATGCCTATATTGTCTAATGACAATATATTACATTCAGTTGGTTATCTTCTCCTTGGCACATATTTGGATCTCTTCAAATCAGTTTGACAAATAGCTGTCTTCCAAATTTCTCGGCATAGATCAGTGAGTGCCTCAAGTATTGCATCAGTTTTTTTTTAAAGACTTCAGTTTGTATTCCATCAATTCCTGGAGCCTGTTCTTTGCAAATGCCTTCGGTGAATGTTGTACAGCTTCCTTCAGTACCATTGACTCTTGATCATATGGTACCCCTTGAAATAGTTGAACAGCAACCATTTCTTTTTGTTACAATAACTCTGTGTATTCTTTCCATCTTCTTTTGATGCTTTCTGCCTTATTCAATATATTGCCAATATACCTTTGAGTTGGTTCCGACCCATAGTGACTCCGTATGGGGTTTCTGAGGACCTTGAACTTCAAATTGATCTTACAGTCCAGTGCATTATCCTGCTATAGAATCCTTCAATATGGCAGATTGAGGCTTAATCTTTTTCTCCAGTTCTTTCAGCTTAAGAAATGCTGAGTGTGTTCTTCCCTTTCGGTTTTCTAACTCCATGTCTATGCATATTGCATTATAATACTTGACTTTGTCTTCTTGTTTCTCAAGCTGCATTTTGAGTTCAGTTCTTTTGATTGCTTGTTTCTTCCATTTGCTTTACCATCTCTATGTTGGAGAGCAAGTTTCAGAGTCTCTTCTGATATTCATTTTGATCTTTTCCTTTTTTCTGTTGTCTTAATGACCTTTTGCTTTCTTCCTATATGATGTTCGTGGTGTCATCCCACAACTCTTTTGGTCTTCAATCCCCCAATGAGATGGATTTGCACAGTGACAGCAGCATTGAACTTGGGCCTAACAATTTTGAGAATCACACAGACAGTGTGTCTTTCTGTTGTGCATAAGACCACTAGGTGTCAGAGGCAACTCAATGACACTTAAAAATAATAACAACAGGTTTATGGGTATGTACATGTGTGTGTATATATGCATATATATGTAATCAAATGAAACCCACTGCTACTGAATAGATTCTGACTCATAGTGATTGTAAAGGACAAAGTAGGCTAACACATAGCGTTTTCAAGAATGTAAATATTTTTGGAAGCAGGCTTCCATATCATTATGTGTGAAATGCTAGTGAATGGAGCTGACAATCTTTTTCTTATCAGTCAAATGCTTTAATTACTGTACCATCAGGACTCGTTTACACACATATAAATATTTCTAGATGTATATGTATATACAGCTATGTTGTGTGCATCCACATATATCCATATATGAGTATAATAGGGGAATCTGCTATACAAGACCTCTCTAAAGTATTGAAGTACAAAAATGTCAGTGTAAGGACCAAGGTGAATTTCATCAAAGCCATGGTGTCTTCAATAATGTCATATCCATGTGGAAGCTGGGCAATGAATAAAGAAGACTGTAGAGTTGATGTATTTGAGTTATGGTGTTGGAGGAGAATATTAAAAGTACCGTGGACCACCGAAAGAACAAGCAAATCTTTGCTAAAAGTACTCCCAGAGGGCTACTTAGAAGCCACAATGGACAGACTTTTTCTCTCATAGTTCAGACATATTGTTAAGAGGGATCAGTCCCTGGAGAAGGACATCATTCTTTGTAAAATGGAGGGTGATCTTAAAAAAGTAAGACCCTCAATGAGATGGATTGGCACAGTGGCAGCAGCAGTGGGCTCAGGTGTGGCAGCAATTGTGAAGTTGGAACAGGACATATCTGTGTTTTGTTCTATTGTGCATAATGTTGCTGATTGTATACTGACTCAGTAGCACCCAACAACAATGGCACCTAACAACTATGACTTTGCCTTTCTACCCGATGTTATTTTTTATTTGTTCATAATGATGCTCGTAGCTTTTATTTCATTATCCATAATGTACCAAAATATGAATATAATACATTTATCCATTTACTATTGAAATTTTATGCTTTTTCTACAATTTGCTATTGCAAACAATTATGCTGTGGATATTCTTACATATGACTCAAAGAATGTACACAAATCCAAGTTTGTGCAGGATATGTATATCTTGGATTAGAAATCTTGGGTCCGTGGTATGCAACTAATTAAATTTCAAAATATTTTTTTAAATAATTTTAAACAATTTTCCAAAGAATTTGTTCCAATATACTCCAAAATGCAGCCTGAGTACTGTCATTGTACCATTCATTTCTTAATATTTATGACCTACAATTTTTATCATTCAGTTTGGTGACATGTTATTATATTTTTTGCTATTCTCTGATTAACAATGAAGTTAAGCATACTTTTATATGTTTGTGGGCCATTCATGTTTCCCCCACTGTGAAATGTCTATCCATATCTATTGATCAATTCCTTTTATCATGTTGCATTTTTTATTGGTGTATCCCTTTTAAAAGCACATTGTCATTGAATTGTTTCTGACTCATAGTGACCCAATATAGTGTTTTAAGACTAAATCTTTCTGGGAGCAAGACAGCCTCGTTTTTCTTCCAGGGAGTATCTGGTGAGTTTGAACTACCAACCTCATAGGTAGTAGCCCAAAACCTAACTCACAGCTTCACAGACTCTTTCATTGATGTATGTTGTTGTTGTTATGTGCTGTAGAGTTGGTTCCGACTCATAGCGACCCTGCACAGGGTTTCTGAGGCTGTAAGTCTTTATAGGAGCAGAAAGCCTTATCTTTCTCCCATGGAA
>NW_006410151.1:0-8109 GCF_000296735.1 Chrysochloris asiatica | reverse complement strand
TATATATATAGTATGATGCTTTCTTTAAGCGCCACTGAGTCAGTTCCAACCCATAGAAACCCTGTATAGGATTTCAGAGGAGTGGCTAGTGAGCTTGAACCACTGACCTTGTGGTTCAATCCAACTTTGCAGTCCAGCGTATTGCTCCACATTGCCCCACCTGTACTCCACATAGTATGGGTACTGACAATCCCTTGGTTATATTTATCAAATAGCTTCTCATCATTTTTAGCTTGATTTTACTTTTCTTATGGTGGCTTTCTATGAGTCGATGTTGTTAGCTTTAATGCACTCAAGTTTCTCAAATATTCCTTCATGGTAAGATCTTTTTACAACTTACTTAAAAAATTAATCTCTCAGTACCCCAAGGACATAAGTTTCTTCTGCCATGTTTCCTTCAAAAAGTTCTATAATTTTGCTTTTCCCATTTATGTTCCTTTTTCTATCTGGATATGTTTTCTTATTGTTGTTTTAGTGTGATATGAGATAGAGAATCATTTTCTTTCTTGATAAAGATGAACAGTTTTCCCAGCGTCATTTGCTGAATTGTCTGTTCTTTACTCTCTCTGTTCTGCAATGCCAACTCCTTTAATTATATGATTTCCACATTTAGGCATGAGTGAATTTCTAATTCTACTATTCTCTTCCATTGTTCTATTTGTTCTATCTGAACAATGAGTTTCCTTTTTAAGGTGTTGCAATAAGCATAGTTTCACTTCCTAGATTTTTGTGTCTATTTATTTTTACCACAGTTTCAAATTCACAAGAAAGAAATTTATTAACTGTGGGCAGGAGGCAAGATCCCAGCATATCACAGATATGCCCATTAGGGACCAACTTCTACTTACTTTGAAGTTAAACTCCACATTTACAGCTCTAAGGAATGGTCCAAAACAGAATGCTGTATGGTATCTTCAAATATGGGGGTCATATGCAATATAAAAAAGGCTTGAGTAAATTCCATTTAGAAACTGATCACTAAAAGAGCCTACAAATAATTCTGACCATGAAAAATGGTTTACTTGCCAACTAGACAATTATCTATTCAAAAGATAAATGATAATATTCCAGAGGTTCAACAAAGGAAGCATATATACATTGAAACTGTGAACTTTTCTAGAAATCAAATTAGCAGGATTTGTCAAATATCTTCAAAAGGTATATACTCTGTGAAAGAGTAATTCTAAGACATGATCCTATGAAAACAACCATAACTTTATAAAAAGGTGGCTTCAGCCAAGTTCCTCAGAAACAAAATCTGAGGCAAAAATTCATAGTAGGTGATTTGTTAAGGAAGTACACTGAGAGAAAAATGGCAAACAACTGGTGGAAGTAGCAGCAAGATAAGAGAAAGCCAAAGGAGGAGGATTTCAAGCAAAGTACTGTGAATTCAAGCTTTGACGCTCTTTCAAGGAAACTCTTGATTGCAAGTCATTTCTTCACCAGAGTCAAAGTTTCTGCATAGTGACATCCAGATGCCTGATATTTACGTTCAGGTATGGCCCTGGAAGAACTAATGACCCAGGCACTTAATGACATTGCTAAACCCCCAAATAAAAAAGTTTGCTACATTCACAAATTTATATGAGGAGCTTTAAAATTTCCGTTTTTAAAATTTTTTCAAGAACAATCTATTATATGAGTTCAAATGGGCAGCAAAAGGAAAGGAAGGGGAAAAAAATACACATATATAGAGAGAGACATCTGGTGTGGCACTGTGGGTTAATGCATGCGCTGAAAAGCAAAGTTGGTTTGATCTGCAAGATTGGTGGTTCAAGCTCGCCATTCGCTGTTTGGAAACACTATACAGCATCGCTATGGGTCAGACATGACTTGATAGCACTTAACAGCAATAGCAACATAGTATATATAGTCAATAAATATTTTCTTCCTAAAGACTAAGTTGTTCATGAGTCAAATTATTAGATAGAGAGAGATAACATAGGTAGGTAGGTAGATTGATGTTGTTAAGTGCCGGTGAGTCGATTCTGACTCATAGTTACCCTGTAAGTTTCCAAGGAGCAGTTGATGGGTTTAAACTACCAACCTAGTGGTTCACAGTCCAGTGCTTATCCTACAGCTCCACAACAGATCTAGGTAGGTTGATAGAGGAATGGACATATTTTCTACCATAAAAAAAAAAAAAATTCTACATTTCACATTTTTATTTGCATTTGATTTATTATTTATTACTAATTCTTAACAGGGAGTCCTGGTATGATGCTGTAGTATACCACAGGGTCAGTTTAAACCACAAGTTCAACAGTTCAAGCTCACTAGTCGTTCCTTGGAAACTATATAGAATTGCTGAGTTGAAACTAACTCAATGACATTTAAACAATTTATAATAGTATTACAATAATATTACAAACAAGCAACATAACACTATGAAAATAAGTTTTATATTTGGTAAAATAAAGAATACACAGGAGAAAAAATATAAACAAGGAAGGTGGTATGTGTGACAGGAAAACAGAGCAGAGTGAACACGAGAGAGTAAACGAGAATGAGCACATTGTATTTATGCTTGTGAATATGTACATTGCATCTGGCACAATACAAAGTCCTTTGATGGCAACTGCGAGTTGGAAATTATTTGGGAAGTGCTTTGCCCAACTCACTCCCAACATATCCATGAGTATATGTATATGTTTTCCTTGTTTCTCAGAATGATACTTTAACCCATGATTCCTAGGTGATCTCATGTTAAAGGTTATAGTGCATGTGCCTTAATTAATATGGGATAGCCCAACATGATTGTTCTGTTGGTATATTGGGAATGTCACTGATTACCTACAGTTATGCTGTAGGATAAGCACAGGACTACTAACCACAAGGTTGACAGTTCAAACCCACTAGTTGGTCAGTGGAAAAAGATGAGTCTGTCTCCTCCCATAGAAGTGTACAATCACAGACACCCAAGGAGCAGTTCTACTCTGTCTTATAGTGTCACTATGAGTTGGAATAGACTCGATGGCAGTGTTTGGTTTGGTGGGTACAAGGCTGCAGGTGAAAATGGAGAGGACTGAACACTTCAAAAAATCCCTGAGTCTGTGACAGAGAAAATTTCTGAACTACTTTTCCATACTCAAGTCCCTTATGGACACAGAGAGAATTTCTGAACTGCCATTTTTCTGTAAATGACATTTCACGATTACAGATGTGTCTTCATGAGAGATATGCTAGGGAATCCATGAGGACAGCCCTATGTATAAACCAGCATTCACTCCCAAGAGCATCATCCATCCCATCATCAAGCTACTTGGAATGATCAAATCCTAAAATTCATTTGATTCTAGAAAGATTTTGTAACTGAAAAATAGTCTTTACAATTTCAATATTGGTCAAATTAATTTTTGTGAAACCTAACAATGTCTGACTGAAATCGAGATGAAGCATGAGAAACTTCAGCAAACATGACTTTGAAAAACGATGAGGATGAAAAAATATGAATTTTAAAAAGAATTGACTTCTTCAATCTTAAATATAAGATAGGCACTTTCACGTTTACTGTATAATCCATTTAACATCCTTGGGTACTATTAAAGAACTTTATCATACATGGTTTATAGCTGTTTCAAACAGTATTTGTTTGATCTCTTTTTTAAAAATTAATTCTAGATTGTACCAGATTTTTTAATAATATATTCTACATCATACAAGATGACATTACATTCCAAACTAGCATGTATTTTACTATATTAATGCTGTCATTGGTAGGTGCTGTTGAGTTGATTCTGAGTCATAGCGACCCTATGCACAACAGAAAGAAACACTGCCCAGTCCTGCCCCATGTCACAACTCTGATGCTTGAATCCATCATTGCTGCCACTTTACCCATCAATCTCTTTGGGCGTCTTCCTCTTTTTTGATGACCTTTCAGTTTACCAAGCATAACATCCTTCTCCATGCACTGGTCCCTCTTGATAATATGTGTGAGGTTTTAGAGACAAAGGATAACCATTCTGGCTTCTAAGGATCATTTTGGAGACATTTCTTCCAACACACACATTTCTTTGTTCTTCTGATAGTCCATGGTACTTTTTTAAATTTTTATTGTGAATTATGTAATAGTTTACATGGGAGAACATTAGCTTTACATTCATCCTCTCTTATTTCATTTCATTGCAATAATTACAAACTCCTGCATGCATCATCAAACAACCAAAGGGTATGCCCTGCAAGCCTGCCCTCTGGCTGTCAGCAAATAGCCCTTCTCCCTCCCTGAGTCTAAGGTCCCCAGCTGCTCCATCTCTCCATGTTATTGTCTCTGCCGCCATCTCTGGAATCACTGCTTCTCTGGGTAGGATCCCACTTTCCACTCTTCTCCCTTGATGGTTCCAGGGACCTCCGCTTCTGGAGTGCAAAGTCAATCACTCCTCTCCTACTGTTACAAAATGTCTACCTTTACCTTTCCAACACTCACAGTCAGTCCTGATAGCAGTCATTCACTGTTGCTGTTGTTGTTGCATGCCGTGGAGTCGGTTCCGACTCATAGCAACCCCGCACAGGGTTTCCGAGGCTGTTAATCTTTACGGGAGCAGAACGCCTCATCTTTCTCCCATGGAACCGCTTGTAGTTTCGAACTGCTAATCTTACGGTTCGCAGCCCAATTCGTAACCACTACGCTACCAGAGCTCCTGTTGAACCACAAAAGTCTTACCCCCATCTCCTTTCTTCAGTCCCATCCAGACAGGTTGGAAACCACTCAGTGGAGATTCTACCTTTCCCCGTATGCTCTGGAACTAGGTTCCCTGTTGAAAGCTTGTAAGCCAGTCATTTCTTGCCTTTATAGCTCCCCCCACCCCCACCGCCCCATTTTGGGTTGCCAATCCTAGTCAACTCTGTGTACCAAGGGAGTGGGAATAATCCTTGCTGTAAAGATTTGTTCCCTCTTTTGACCTATTGCATCAACAAGCATAGGTTAAGTTCAACAAATTGTAGCAGATTACTCTTTTTTTCCTCTTCTTTCTTCCTCTAGTCAAGTTCTGATCATCCAACCATTGAGGCCAGGTCAAGTGGGTACTATCTGCAAGTCTGGGTGTTCTTGTGCATCTCAGCTGGATGCTTCACACTTTGCTCTGGTCTTCTGTGGCCATGTCCCTGTCCCTGAGCCCAGGAGTACCAAAGTCTCACCATACTGCTGGTTAACCAGATCTCAACCCAAGATAACAGGAGTCTATTGAATGTGGTTGGACTTAGCTCACAGCTACATTGCTGTTTCTCCCACACTTCCCCTTATCGGTGACCAGCATGATCAGCAGCAAGTTCACATGCCTGCTCATATATTACCCTTGAGTTTTAGTCTTGGAAGGGGGTTTGCCCTGAGGGCACCTGACCACTTGTCTTGATAGCTCCTGGGGGAACAACTTGAGACTGCCATTATTGTTTTTGATTTTTCTTGCTGGTCTTTCTTTCAAGAAGTATTTTCTGCTTTTCTAGCTGCTCCAGTCTGGTCTGCTTGTCCTTTCAAGTGGAAATTTCCCACCTCAGAAGATTCTGGATGGGGTTCAGGATTGCACCTATGGTCTTATGCAATGCAAAGGCTCCACAGGAAGCCTCCTCACTGGGCAAGTTCTAGCCCCACTTTAAGTATTCTAATCAGTTATAGGCTGAAGATGGACTTACAAGCTTTCTATGTTGATGTTTCTGGCTATTCCTTTCTCTCCCCCTCAAGAGTCTATTTTACAATAGTAGGCAAGGTAAACCAAAATTCAAAAGACAGCCAAATATCTTAAAACATTATTTCCCCACTTTTACCCACTCAAACCATGCCTCAATCCTTCTATCCCAGAGTCCTGTTGTTCCAAAGTTGTGCTTACCTCTGTCCCATTTATCCCCTGCAAACGTGCCTAACAGTTCTCCCATGCACCTTGTTCTTCCTTTACCCTCTGCCTTCTAGTGTATTGCCCACCCCCCCCCAGCAACCACTATCCTTTGTCTATTCCTAACCCTGTTCTCTACCTTCCCCTCCCTCCTCTCATCCCACCCTATTAACCCCAATAACCAGCAAAGATTTTTTCCCCCTTTTAATGTGGGTACTTTTTCTTAATCTTTTACAATAATGGTCCTATGCAGTATTTCTGCTTTTGTGACTGACTAATTTCACTCAATATACTGTCCTCAAGGTTTATCCATGTTATGCGGTGGCTTGCAGCTTCCTTGTTATTCTTCAAGGTAGCATAGTATTCCATTGTGTGTATGTACCAAAATTTGTTTATCCATTCTTCTATTAATGGGTACTTAGGCTCTCTCCATCTTTTTACTATTGTAAATAGTGCTGCTATGAACATTGGTGTGCATATATCTACTCATGTTATGGCTCGTATTTCTCGTGGATAAACACCAAGTAGAGGAATTGCTGGATCATAAGGTAGCTCTATTTCCAGCCTTCAGAGGAAGCACCATATTGCTTTCAAAGAGTTGTTGGACCATTTTGCAATCCCACCAGCAATGTAGGAGGGGCCCAATCTCTCCACAACTTTGCCAGCATTTACTGTCCTCTACTTTTTTTATTAAAACTTTGCTGTTATTGCTAGTGTGAGATGATATCTTATTTTTGTTTTGATTTGCATCACTCTAATGGCTAGTTATCATGAACATTTCTTCATATGTTTGTTGGCTGCCCAGATCTTCTCCTTAGTGAAGTGTCTGTTCATGTCCTGTGCCCATTATTTAATTGGATTATTTGTCCTTTTCTTGTAGAAGTGTTGTAGGCTCCTATATATTTTAGCAATGAGTCCCTTGTCTGATGTGTCATTGCAAAAGTTTTTTTTCCCATTCTGAGTTCCCTTTTTATTCTTTGGTGAAGTCTATTGATGCACATAATTTTTAAATTTTTAGTATGACCCAATCATCTATCTTGTTTACTTTTGTTTTTGCAATTTTCAAAATGTTTGGTAGTCTGTGTATGCCCTGTATTAGAGCCCTCACACATCTGTCCCTATTTTTTTCATTGACGGTTTTTATAATTCTGGGATTCACATTTAGATCTTTAATCCATGCTGAGTTCATTTTTGTATAGGGGGTGAGGTAAAGGTATTGTTTCAATCTTTTGCATATTGCTTTCCAGTTCTGCCAGCACCATCTCTTGAGGAGACTATCACCTTACCATGGGATATACTTAGGTACTTTGTTGAAAATTAGATGGCTGTATGTTGATGGGTTAATTTCTGGATTCTCAATTCTATTCCGTTCATCAATGTATCTTTCATTGTACCAGTACCAAGCTGTTTTGACCACTGTAGGCACGTAGTAAATTTTGAAATCAGGGAGTGAGAGGCTTCCCACCTTGTTCTTCTTCTTAAGCAGTGCTTTGCTTATCCTGGGTCTCTTTCCTTTCCATATAAAGTTTGTAATTGTTTTCTCCATCTTCTTGAAGAATGTTGTTGGACTCTGGATTGGGATTGCATTATATGTGTACATTGCTTTGGGCAGTATTGACATTTTAACAATGTTAAGTCTTCCTATCCAGGAGCATGGTATATTCTTCCATTTTTGTAAGTCTCTTTTGGTTTCTTTTAGTAGTGTTTTGTAGTTTTCTTTGTATAGGTCCTTTGTTTCTCTGGTTACATTTATTCCCAGATATTGCATCCTTTGGGTGGCTATTGTAAATGGTATTGCTTTTCTAATGTCACATTGCTGAATCTTCTAATGAGATCCAGTAGTTGTTTTTTTTTTACTGAGTTGTGGGGGGTTTCTATGTATAGGATCATATCATCTGCATATAGAGTTTTACTTCCTCTTTGCCAATTTGGATGCTTTTGAGGTGGCACAAGAGGCACTCACTCATCTCTGCCAAGAAATTTGGAAGACAACTATCTGACCGAGTGATTGGAAGAGATCCATATTTGTGCCCATTCCAAAGAGAGGTGACCCAATGGAATGCGGAAATCTGTCTATCAACAATCTCTTTGATATCGCAAGCGAGCAAAGTTTTGCTAAAGGTAATACAGAAATGGCTACAATCATACATTGACAGAGAACTTCCAGAGGTTCAAGCTGGATTCAGAAGAGGCCCTGGAACGAGAGATATCATTGCTGATGTCCGATGGATCTTGGCTGAAAGCAGAGAATATCAGAAGGATGTTTACCTGTGCTTTATTGACT
>NW_006410150.1:17164-17925 GCF_000296735.1 Chrysochloris asiatica | reverse complement strand
ATTTCCATATAGAGAGTTCTAGCTACAAGGCAGATGAGTCCAACTTGTTCATATACTGAGATCTAGCTACAAGGCAGAGTAGTCCAACATGTCCATATATTGAGAGCTAGCTACACGGCAGATGTGTCCATATACTGAGAGCTAGCTACATGGCAGACAATTGCCATATGTTCATATACAGAGAGCTACCTACTTGAAAGATCAGTACAACATATCCCTGTACAGAGAGCTAGCTACGTGGCAGACAAGTCCAAAATGTCTATCTACAGAGAGCTAGCTACATGACTGAGTAGTTCAACATTTCCATATAAAGAATTTATGCTGCAAGGCAGATGAGTCCAACATTTCCATATAGTGAGAGCTAGCAAAATGGCAGACAAGTCAAATATGTTCATATACAGAGAGCTACTTAATTGGCAGATCAGTCCAACATATCCATGTACAGAGAGCTAGGTACTTTGCTGACGAGTTCAAAATGTCCATATACAGAGAGCTAACTACATGGCAGGGTAGTGCAACATTTCCATATACAGAGTTCTAGTTACCAGGCAGATGAGTCCAACGTGTCCATATACTGAGAGCTAACTACATGGCAGAAAAGTCCAATATGTTCATCTACAGAGCACTACCTACTTGGCAGATCAGTCAAACATATCCATGTACAGAGAGCTAGCTACATGGCAGATGACTACAAAATGTCCCTATGCAGGGAGTTAGCTACATGGCAGGGTAGTGCAACATTTCCATATACAGAGTTCTAG
>NW_006410150.1:10752-17064 GCF_000296735.1 Chrysochloris asiatica | reverse complement strand
GAGCTAGCTACATGGCAGATGACTACAAAATGTCCCTATGCAGGGAGTTAGCTACATGGCAGGGTAGTGCAACATTTCCATATACAGAGTTCTAGCTACAAGGCAGATGAGTCCACCTTGTCTATATACATAGAGCTAGCAACATGGCACGGTAGTGCAACAAATCCACATACAGATTTCTAGCTACATGGTAGATGTGTCTAACGTGTCCATGTACTGAGTGCTAACTACATGGCAGAAAAGTCCATTTTGTCCATATACAGAGAGCTAACTACATGGCAGGGTAGTGCAACATTTGTATACACTGAGTTCTATCTACATGGCAGATGTGTCAAACGTGTCAATATACGGAGAACAAGCTACATGGTAGACAAGTCCAATGTGTTCATATACCGAGAGCTTCGTGCTTGGCAGATCAGTCCTACATATCCATGTACAGAGATGTAGCTACATAGCAGACAAGTTCAAAATGTCCATATACAGAGGGCTCACTACATGGCTGGTTAATGCATCATTTCCATATACAGATTTCTATCTACAAGGAAGATGAGTCCAACTTTTCTATATACAGAGAGCTAAATACATGGCAGGGTAGTGCAATATTTCCATATACAGAGTTCTTGCTCCATGACAAATGTGTCAAACATGTCAATATACTGAGAGCTAACTACATGGCAGAAAAGTACAATATATTCATATACAGAGAACTTCCTACTTGGCAGATTAGTCCAACATATCCAAGTATAGAGAGCTAGCTATATGGCAGATGAGTCCAATATGTCCATATACAGAGAGCTAGGTACATAGGAGGGTTGTGTAACATTTCCATATACAGAGTTCTAGCTACAAGGCAGATGAGTCCAACTTGTCTATGTACAGAGATCTAGCTCTATGGCAGAATAGTGCAACATTGCCATATACAGAGTCCAAGATACATGGTAGATGTGCAAAACATGTCAGAATACTGAAAGCTAGTTACATGGCAGACTAGTCCAATATGTTCATACACAGAGAGCTACCTACTTGGCAGATCAGTCCAACATATCCATGTACAGAGAGCTAGCTATATGGCAGGGTAGTGCAAAGTTTCCATATACAGACTTCTAGCTACAAGGCAGATGAGTCCAACTTGTCTATATACAGAGAGCTAGCTACATGTCAGAGTAGTGCAACATTTCCATATACAGAGTTTTAGCTACATGGCAAATATATCCAACTTGTCCATATACTGAGAGCTAGCTACAAGGCAGAGTAGTCCAATATGGTCATAAAAAGAGAGCTAACTACGTGGCAGATCAGTCCAACATATGCAAGAACAGAGAGCTAGCTACATGGCAGATGAATTCAAAATATCCATATACAGAGAGCTAACTACATGACAGTGTAGTGCAACATTTCCATATACAGAGTTCTAGCTACAAGTTAGATGAGTCCACCGTGTCTAAACACAGAGAGCTAGCTACATGGCAGCATAGGACAACATTTTTATATACAGGGTTCTAGCTACATGGCAATTTTGTCCATCGTGCCCATATACTGAGAGTTAGCTACATGGCAGAAAACTCCAATATTTTCATATACCGAGATCTAAGTACTTGATTGATCAGTCCAACATATGCATATACTGAGAGCTAGCTACATGGCAGATCAGTCCAATATATCCATGCACAGAGAGCTGGCCACATGGTAGACAAGTGCAATATGTTCATATACAGAGAGCTACCTACTTGGCAGATCAGTCAATCATATGCATGTACAGAGAGATAGCTACATGCCAGACGAGTCCAAAATGACCATATACAGAGAGCTAGCTACATGGCAGTATTGTGCAACATTTCTACATACAGTGTTCTAGCTACATGGCAGATATGTTCAACGTGTCCATATACTTAAAGCTAGCTACATGACAGTCATGGACAATATGTTCATATACAGACAGCTAGCTACATGGCAGGGTAGTGCAACATTTCCATATACAGAATTCTAGCTACATGGCAAATGTTTCCAACGTGTCCATATACTGAGAGCCAGCTACATGATAGACAAGTTCAATATGTTCATATACAGAGAGCTACCTATTTGGCAGATAAGTCCAACATATCCTTGTACAGAGAGCTAGCTTCATGGCAGATGAGTCCAAAGTGACGATATACAGAGAACCAGCTACATGGCAGGGTAGTGCAACATTTCCATATACAGAGTTCTAACTACAAGGTAGATGTATCCAACTTGTCTATGTACAGAGAGCTAGCTACATGGCAGAGTACTGCAACATTTCCATATACTGAGTTCTAGCTACATGGCAGATGTGTCAAACGTATCAATATACTGTGAGCTAGCTACATGGAAGACAAATCCAATATGTTCGTGTACAGAGAGCTACCTACTTGGCAGATCAGTCCATCATATCCATGGACATAGAGCTAGCCACATGGCAGATGAGTCCAAAATGTCTGTACACTGAGAGCTAGCTACATGGCAAGGTAGTGCAAAATTTCCATATATAGAGTTCTAGATGCAAGGCAGATGAGTCCAACTTGTCTATATACAGAGAGCTAGCTAGTTTCATGGCAGAGTAGTCCAACATTTCCATATACAGAGTTCAAACTACATGGCAGACGTGTCCAACTTGTCCATATACTGAGAGCTAGCTACAAGGCAGAGAAGTCCAATATGTTCATATTCAGAGAGCAACCTACTTCGCAGATTAGTCCAACATATCCATGTACAGAGAGATAGCCACATGGCATACAAGTCCAAAATGTCCGTATACAGAGGGCTAGCTACATTGCAGGGTAGTGCAATTTTTGCATATACAGAGTTCTAGCTACATGGCAGATGTGTCTAACGTGTCCATATACTGTGAGCTAATTATGTGGCAGGCAAGTCTAATATGTTCAGATACATGGTACTAGTTACATGGCAGAGGAGTCCAACATGTACATATACTGCGAGTTACCTACATGTCAGTTGAGTTCAACATGTGTAAATATAGAGGACTATCACCCTGGCTAATGAGTCCAACATGTCCATATACTGAAAGCTAGCTATATGGCCGACAGGTCCAATATGTTCCTATACAGAACGCTATCTGTATTGTAGGGTTGTGCAACATTTCCATATACAAAGGTCTAGATACAAAGCAGATGAATCCATCTTGTCTATATACAGAGAGCTATCTACACAACAGGGTACTGCAACTTTTCCATATACAGAGTTCTAGCTACATGGCAGATATGTCAAATGTGGCAATATACTGAGAGCTAACTACATGACAGACAAGTCCAATATGTTCATATACAGAGAGCTATCTACTTGGCTGATCAGTCCAACATATCCATGTACTGAGAGCCAGCTACATGGCAGACAAGTCCTAAATGTCCATATACAGAGAGCTAACTACATGGCAGTGGAGTGCATAATGTCCAAATACAGAGCGCTATCTACATGGCAGTTTAGTGCAACATTTCCATATACAGAGTTCTAGCTAAATGGGAGATGTTTCCAACATTTCCATATACTGAGAGCTAGCTGCATGGCAGAAAAGTCCAATATGTTAATATACAGAGAGCTACCTACTTGGCAGATCAGTCCAACATATCCATGTACAGAGATCTAGGTACATGGCATACGAGTCCAAAATGTCCATATACAGAGAGCTAGCTACATGGCAGGGTAGTGCAATATTTCTATATACAGAGTTCTAGCTACAAGGCAGATGAGTCCAACTTGTCTATGTACAGAGAGCTAGCTACATGACAGAGTAGTGCAACATTCATTTCCATATACAGAGTCCAAGCTACATGGAACATGTGCAAAACATGTCAATATACTGAGAGCTAGCTACATGGAAGACCAGTCCAATATGTTCCTATACAGAGAGCTATCTACTTGGCAGATCACTCCATCATATCCATGTACAGAGAGCCAGCTACATGGCAGACAAGTCCAAAATGTCCATATACAGAGAGCTAGCTACATGGCAGTGCAGTGCAACATTTCCATATACAGTGTTCTAGCTGCAAGGCAGATGAGTCCAACTTGTCTATATACAGAGAGCTAGCTACATGGCAGAGTAGTGCAACATTTCCATAAACAGACTTCTAGCTACATGACAGATGTGTCTAACGTGTGCATATTCTGAGAGCTAGCTACATGGCAGAGTAGTCCAATATGTCCATATATAAGCTACCAACTACATGGCAGACGAGTCCAACATGTCCACATACAGGGAGCTAGCTACATAGCAAACAAGTTCAATATGTTTATATACAGAGAGCTACGTACTTGGCAGATCAGTCCAACATATCCATGTTCAGAAAGCTAGCTACATGGCAGACGAGTCCAAAATATACAAATACAGAGATCTAGCTACATGGCAGGGTAGTGCAACATTTCAATATACACAGTTCTAACTATAAGACAGATGAGTCCACCTTGTCTATATACAGAGAGCTAGCTAGATGGCAGCATTTTGCACATTTTCATATGCAGAGTTTTTGCTAAATAGCAATTGTGTCCAACGTGTCCATATACTGAGAGTTAGCTACATGACAGACAAGTCCAATATATACATATACAGAGAGCTACATACTTGACAGATCACTCCAACATATCCATATACTGAGAGTAAGCTACATGGCAGATCAGTGCAAAATATCCATGCACAGAGAACTAGCTACATGTCAGATGAGTCCAAAATGTCCATATTCAGAGAGCTAACTACATGGAAGAATAGTGCATCATTTCCATATGCAGAGTTCAAGATACATGGCAGATGAGTCCACAGTGTTCATATACTGAGAGCTAGCTACATAGCAGAGTAGTTCAACATATCCATATACAGAGTTCTAGTTACATTGCAGATGTGTCCAACGTGTCCATAGACTTAGAGCTAGCAACATGGCAGACAAGTTCAATGTGTTCATATACGAAGAGCAACCTACTTGGAAGATCAGTCCAACATATCCATGTACAGAGAGCTAGCTACATGGAAAATGAGTCCAAAATGTCCATATACAGAGAGCTAGCTATATGGCAGAATAGTGCAACATTTCCATATACAGAGTTCAAGCTACATGGCAGATGAGTCCCAAGTCTTGCATTTACTGAGACCTAGCTAGATCACAGAGTAGTCAAGCATATCTATATACAGAGTTCTAGCTACACAGCAGATGTGTCCAAAATGTCCATATACTGACAGAAAGGAGTCAAGACAGAGCTCCCGGACTCAGACCCATAGAGTTAGGAGGGGCTTAGAGGCTGGAGGTCTTGTACCCAGTGGAAATTGGAGCAGAGGCAGAAGGGCACATTCTCTTAATCCCGTTGGCCAGGCTAGGTGATCTGGGCCCACAGCCTGGGAGAGACAGAGCGGCTGGACTGAATAGGGGCCGTCGAGATGCCAAGCCATGGAAACGCTCCGTAGGAACATCTAAGGGGCTTTGCTGACATTGGGTGCTTCCAAACTAGTTGTTTTTTAATTTATTATTATTATTATTATTTTTCCTTTTGCGTCAGGAGGGTGTGCGCTCACGGTTTGCCCACAGACATCTGGGTGAGAGGAGGTAAGGACTTAACCAAGCGGTCGGGACCCGCCCTCACCCCTGGCACTCTCCTCTGTCAGGAACACACGCACCTAGGCCAGACTTAGACAAAGAGTTTGTTTGCCTTACTTCACGGGTTTGAAAGAGAGCCCAGCGTAGTGATGTGGAGTGGGATGCTGCACTGCAGATTCCTTTGAGCGACAAGCCCCGTGGGACGGAGTCAGTGGCTCATGCTCACCAATCACTCATAGGAAACCTTATACAGGAGACATGGCTGTGTGTCCTACTCGGTCGGCTTGCACTCACGGATTTGAGAGCCGTCCCATTGTAGCATGGGGGACTGGAGTGCCACTCCAGGCACTTTTGGTCTGTGGGGTCGGTAGCTCAAGCTCAAAGGCTGTTCTTTGGAGGCCCTGTGTGGGGGACGCGGGCACCCATCATATGTGGTCCGCCTACTTGTTTTCACTGGTTTGAGAGGAATCCGGCACAGAGCTGAGAGCTGAGGTGATGCACTACAGGGCCTTTTGAGCTGTAGGCCCAGCAGTTTGTATCCGCCATCTGCTCCTCAGAGACCCTATACAGGGTCACTACAGGTTGGAATAGACTAGACAATACCTAAGAGCAAGGAGAGGAGGGCAGATGTGATTGAAAGAGAGGACTCTAAAAACATACACATATTAGGAGTCAGAATTTTCTTCCTTACTATTAACATTTTCCCCCCATTTTATCTTACTTTACCTTTATTATTAGCACCTTTTTAAATTTTATT